>NW_020955616.1:192546-389498 GCF_003031625.1 Empidonax traillii | reverse complement strand
GTAAGGTTATTAGTAAGTTATTACACTTGATTTTTTATGGAATGTTCATGACATCAACTTTTCTACAATAAACATACAGAAATTTTCACAAGTATTTCAATGGACAACATCAAGAAGCTTTGCATTTTTAGTATTTTTCCTTTCCCAGTTTGCTCACTTTCAAGTGTTATCTGAAATCTCTGAGGTAAGATTTTAATTTTCAAACTCTATTGAGTTTATTTCCCTCTAACAGTTATTACAGCAACCCCCAGAGCCTGGGTTATAAGAGCATGAAATTAACGTGGAAAACATCTGTGAGCCTCTACTCCCGCCCTGATCAGCCCTGGTATCAGACACACAATTTTAGTGCTGGCAGAATGTTTCTCTGCGTTATACACACGCTCCCTCTGCTGGCCTTACTTTAAATTAACATTTAGGCCTAATCACGAAGGCAGTATTTGACAGTACTATGAATATTCTGAAAAGTGATCTTCAGCAACTCATAATTTCCTCATGATGCTCTGGTGTCTTCATTTTTAAAAGTGATTACAATTACCTCTGTCTGGAAGGCAATTTTTTGGTCTCTAAATAAAAAATTATCCATAGACATGTTTAGTATAACTCGATCAGCAGCAGAGCAGATACATAATTAAAACAGAATGTACTCACATCTGAGAGGGAATATAATTTATCTGGCGACTGCTACTCTGCCAACCATTTCAGAGGCCCTAAAATTAAGGCATTGACACGTAACACCAAGTTCTGACCCTATTTTTGTACTCTGGTAAGTGTTCTTGTTGGCAAGTAGGTAACTGAAGTTTTCACAATCTTTAGAAAGAAGGAATGGTGTGATGCTTAATGTGAGTTATTGAACTTAATGACTTAATAATTAATAAATATATTGAGTATCTACCAGGGAAAATAACCGCATCAAAGTCAGCAGCTTTCAGTTCAGCCAAATCCTGAATGTTTCCTCTTGCCAATCTGGCACTTTCAACTAACACATTTCTCTTCTCTTCTGCTGGACTTCCTTTTAGGTGATTGACTACATCTCTTTGCTCAATATTGGGGGCAAATATCTTCACCTAGTAAAGAGATAAAACAATTTTATGAATGTAAACAGAACTCATACATATTAGTCACAATAAAGATCATTTAATGAAAACAGGCTTTGTCCCTGAAGTCTCTTATCCAACTTAAGTGTATTCCATGGCGTGGATCTATCACACTAAGTATCTAAAGTGACATATGATATATTAGGATGGGTAAACACAGCCATTCTCCCCATCCTATTCCTGTAACATTTTGACAGGAGTGCATTCTTACACCAACATTAAGCTTACTGATTTTGCCATGGCTTGCCTCTCCTCTGCAGATAACCCCAAGGACAAACAGAACACCACAATTTATACCAGCAGCCCGACTGAACCAGCAGCTGACTCTGAAGAAAGACTGCTCTTAACTATTATGGGATAAGAGTGCTAAAAAAGTTTGACAGTAAAAAAGCTAAAGATGCAAAGTTTACAAGCATTTCTAGTGCAGACATAAGAGTTACCAGCTGCCCTAAAACACTAGTAGCAGAAAAGAAAAGCAAAACATGAAAGAATCTATTTTGATTAGACACAAAAGGGGAATGCTGCATCAAAATAAAAAGTTTCATGAAATGTGTAGGGCAGGGGCTGTTTTCTGGTGTTTGTTTTGAAGCTTCCTTTGCAGACTGCTCAGAGATGACAAACCTGTGCTAAATATGAGTGTGCTGTTGTTACCATCAGACACCTGAGTGCAGCTACACGCAGATGGACAGTGACCACCTTCTGCCATCTGAAGCCACAGATAGGACCAAAGCACACCACTGTGTCGCGGCCTAGTTACCTTCTCTGGTAACTCCCAGTCCATCAAAAAGAGCCCAGAAACAGTGAGAAGCAAACAAGCAGGTGAACCCCAGCAAGAGCTGCAAAAGCAACTGGAATGAAGATCAAGGATTTAACCCATCCTCAGCTCCCCGCAGCCAGAGGAGCAGGGACAGGCCTCCAGCCACTCCTCGTTCCTGGGTTCAGAGAATCACAGAATTGTCAGGGTTAGAAGGGACCTCTGGAGATCACCTAGTTCAATGCCCCTGCCAAGGAGGGTTGGAGCAGGTTACACAGGAACATGTTCAGGTGCATTTTGAATGTCTCCACCACCTCCCCTGAGCAGCCTATTCCGTGCTCTGCCACCCTCAACATAAAGTTCCTCCTCATATGGTGGAACTTCTTGTGTTTTAGTTTATGACCACTGCTCCTTGTCCTGCAGCTGGGCACCACTGACAACAGTTGTCACTGTTGCAACAACATTGGATTTGTTACCTTGTGTGTAACAAGCCAATAATTACACACTCGACAGAAGCATTGATTATTTGTTTCAGAGCTATGTGAGCCTGGGTGCTCGGTGGTATTCCACAAACCAAGCACGCCCACTGGACTTTTCACCATTATTTATGCACGGAAATTCAGAGTTAGCAACTTTCCAAGTACAGCCCCACTATTATCACTGGTTAGTAACTGCCACACAAGTTACATAACCCCAGCTAATTTCTACATGTGCTCAAAAGAAGGGTCTTCACCTGGGCAGGGGTCTTTTTGACCTGTAGGTGTTAATTTTTAGTATTATACTGAACATATTTAAGATAGAGGATACCTGGACCTTGAGTATTTTGCCAAGTAAGCAATCTATACACAGACATACACCAAGGTCTTGATTTAATAAGTCCTTAAGGCTTATTAGTTCCGGGATGCCCTTGAGTAAGGGATGCTGACTGCTATCTGTTCTACTGATATACAATACCATCTTGATCCTTAAAGCTTTTTAGTTCCCGGATGTCCTTGACTAAGGGATTCCGGCTGCTGCTCGTTTCACTGATTAGGTGTCCTTTCGCCCTGCCTACCCTTGAAAGTATACAAAGGTCTTACATCAAGGAACTTCCTGACTTAAGATAATCATAACATAGCCCACACTTTGCAACAGCACCATCCTCTTGGCACCCGCCTTTGAGATATTTATATGCATACATGAGATCAGGAGATCAGCCTGCCTGCGTGTGCCCTCAGCTCCTGCCAGGGGAACAGGCACGTCTTTGCGCGGGGGAGGACGAATAAAAAAGGCGAGGAGACAACGTAAGGAGGGAGGTTATGGCTGAGCAGGAGTGGCAGTGTGCAGTGGTGGCATAAAGACCATCGCAACCCGGGGTGGGGGCTCCGATCCCACAAACAGCGGGAGCCACCGGGCGCGGGGGCGCGGCCAATGCGGGGGGCTCTCGGCGGCTCAGGGAAGCAAAGACACGAGTCAAACATAAAACCCGGGAGGAGCCCGGCCCACCGGGCTGTGCACACATTCACACACACACTCTCTCACCACACACCCCCTCCGCCCCACACACACACACACTCTCACGGCCCGCCCCCCTCGTACCTCGGCGCCGGCTCGGCTCAGGTGCACCAGCGCCGCCGACGCCTCGTGGATCTCGCTGCCATCGAAGACGCCGCAGCCGGCGAGCACCAGGGCCACCCGCTTGCCCATGGCAGCCGCCCCCGCGCTCCTCAGGCCCGGGAAGGGGCTGCTCCAGGCCGCGAATCCAGGCCTGGCGCCTCCGTCCCTCCTTCTCCTCCTGCCGCGCCTGCGCCGCTGGGATACGCCGCCGTCTCCATGTTCTGCGGCCGCACGGGCGGTGGAAAACAAATGAGGAAAGCTGGAAAACAAGGGAGGTGTGCCTTTAGGCAAAACAGGTTCCGGCGTGTGTTCGTCCTCATCTCTCTCCCGGCCTGCTCCCCGCAGCGGGGCAGTGCCCTGAAGGTGCTGCAGTGACCCTTACGGTGCTGTAAGACACCTGCATTCCTGTCGCTAGTCCCAAAGTTGCTCTGCTTTCAGCAGGACCTCGCAGAGGCTCGGGGATGTACGTGTGAGGTGTTTTTTGTTGGTTTGTTTGTTTCATTTTACGCATAGGGCTGTAACGGAGTAGTGAAAATTGGCCTCCAAATTGCTTTGGAAGCCAAAAATGTGGAGTTTGGGTAGAGGCCAGCAGTACTGGCCTCTTTTTGTTTCAGCGATACTCTTGGTTATCAGACCCGCGTACTTTTAGGCACCCTTAACCTCATACCGTGTTCTAAGGAGCTGCTTCATTTTAGTAGAAAAACCACAGGCTTTTAGAAAAACACCCTTTCTTCTTTCACCCACTCCCAGCTTAGTTGCTAAGGCATTGCTCAAGGGAACCAAAGGGAATGCATCCTGAGTCTCCTCATTAGGACTCTGCACACAAATGCCACACCAGAGATGAGCTGTACTGACTTTTAGCAAGATCTCTCAGCTCTCGGTCCTTTATTTTTCATGAGCTGCCTCTCTTATAATAGGAAGAAACCTGAGCTTCATAATGAAAACTTACACTTTTACTGGACCAGAAGGCTGAAATGCTGGATCTTGGAGAAAAAAAATGGGAGTGTCTTCCAATAATTTGGAGTATGGGTTTTTTGCAGAGGACACAAGAGTGCATAGGCTTGGAAGAAAAAAAAATACATATGAAGGCAAAGCCTTTTTTTGTAGCAAAACGCATTCAGTTGAATGCTGATTGATTGGGAGTCTGTGTGGGGTGACAGATGGGGAGATTCTGGAACAGGAAAAGGCCAAGATAGGGAAATTCCCTGCTGAAGGGCAGACCCCTAGGCAGTGTTTGCTCCAAGTGATTGTAGGGCTTCAGCTCAGTGTCCACCACAGCCCACACTCTGCCTCTTAGGATTGAGCAGGACTGCAGTGACTCCACTGGGAGTTTTCAGAGCTGCAGTCCCCTTGGAGTCCTCTTCATGTTTGAGAGCTAGAAGGAAGCTGCTGCCTGGAAGGAGTTTAAACTCATTGCATATTTGGAGATACGAGTGTAGTTCCAAGCTCTCCTGTGTTAGGGCCCAGGGTTAATGTTAGAGCTATGAAACTGAACGTGTTTAGAACTGGAATACCCTCCTTTTTTCTGTCCTGACTTACTGGATAGTCTTTCTGGATGGACCCTGGACCTGAATTGTCAGTAACCTCATCTCCCTTCTTGTTTCTGGCCCTGTCTCTTGTATGGACCTCAGATTCACATTATAGGTGGCCCTTTTTC
Organism: Empidonax traillii; assembly: GCF_003031625.1. Lineage (NCBI taxonomy): Eukaryota > Metazoa > Chordata > Aves > Passeriformes > Tyrannidae > Empidonax > Empidonax traillii. Next base: position 384,397 of record NW_020955616.1, on the reverse strand, counting down.
CTGAATGGACTTGTTTGGCATGTGATATTCCCATCCTACTTCAGGTCCTCCATGTCACGTCTCTGTGCCAGCTCCATAGCTGCCCTGGCTCTCTTCCATGATCTAGCTCCAACCTGCTCATGTCACGTCCCTGCCCTGATTTTGTGACCTTGTGTGACCATGGCCCTCTGTGTCAGTCTTAGGTCCGTGTTTTCATCCCACCTCATGACATGTCCTTGCCCTGGCTCTGCATCACCCTGAAGTAGCCCTGTGATGACTCTTCTCTGGCCTGGGCCAACAAAAGCAAGTAGCAACAAAAGCATTTCACAGGGAGTGCACCTCTGAAGCCAGATATTTTCGAGGTGAGAGGACACACCTTGACGGAAGAAGAAGCTGTTGTCAAGGCCCCTCAGTGCACTAGTAGCCCCATAATTAATGCTCGCTAAGGTCAGCTGTGGCCCCCACCCACACACCCTCCGGCCACCAACCTGTGGGCTCTGTGTGAACTTAGGCCTGGAGATCCAGACATCACCTGGGCTATGCTGTAGCTGTGCATGTCCCTGTTGTCCTGACATACGGGCTGGTCTTCCTGCACAGCTGGTGAACTGGTGCTATGGGTAGCATCATCTTCAGTCCTGCTTCCTTGATCGACCTTGGATACAAGTAGTGTAGTCCTGGGCTTGGCTCTGCCCTGCTGTGTCTGGGACTGTTGCTAGATCCAACCACAACAACATGGTTGTTCCCATTCAGAAACTGAATAGCAGTGAGGTTCCATTAAGAGTCCAATCATCAGAAAAGTCCACAGTGATGAGGCAGGTCCAAGGTTAAGCTGGGGTGACAGATGCACGGGTTGGGCCTGCGTCAGTGGAGTACACAGCTGGGCACAGGCACAGCTGCAGTGCAGCTCAGGTGGGAGGCAAGAGCCTTGGCTTAAAATCAGGTCTCCAGGAAAGGAGCAGAAGCAGTTTCTGACTTTGCTCACAACAGTTTTTATCAGACCTTGAGCAGGCAGTGACACACCCTGAAGGGGAGAGAGAGCAGGTACTGTTCCCCTTCAGGCTTCAAGGGGTTAATTACGGCTTCGTCCTGGATCCCAACCCTTTTCTTACTGCTCAGGATTTGAGAAAGATGTTTCTTTAGTGGAAATCCTGCTCTAATGTGCCTTGGTTGCCTAACAACAGATTTTACCACTAGTTTAAGTTTGACTTGGAAAGCTCTTTGTATTTCACAGACTGCATCCAGATGACTCACCAATTCACTTATCCCTACCCTGCAGCAGATTCCAACGAGTTCCTCTCAGCTTAAAACTCATGATGAACTTCATCTGCATCCATACCTGAACCCTCATCCTATGTCTAAGGCTTCAGCAGAAATGCAGCTTGGAAAGAAATAATTTCCCTCACATACCCCCTAAGCTGGCTGACAAAGCAGGGGCTGCTCCACAATCCCAAAGCTCACTGAACTGCACATCTGTCCTGAGCACAGCCCTCATCCTCACTGTCAGGGTCAAGGAGGACCTGAGGGGAACTCTTAGCACTACCTTGTACAGTCACAAAGCCCAGCCATTCTCCCTTCCTGCAGGAAAATACATAGCTTTCTCCTGCCCCAACTCACAGTTCAGGTGGCATCCCAGGTTACATAGCAGAGTGTGGGTGTATAGGAGCCCTGTTTCTGGCTCCTGTTCTCAAGATTCATACCCCTCAAAGGTGGAGAGTGGACCTCAGATAGATGAACTCCTGTCTTTCAGAGTAGCTTCAGTATGACTTCAGGTAATGTTTGTATTTCTCAGTATGCATCCATCTGACTCAATAGCTAACATATGCCAGTGGGAGTATAAAAAACCCTCTGTGAGGAGTAGAGCTGCCAGATGTGTAGTTTTGTCTGCTGTGATCCATATATATATAACCATGACTTTCCTACCGAATGGCATATTGCCAGTGTACAGTCTGGCATATGTGTAGCTGTGGTGTAAGCACCATCCAGAGCAGCCAGCCCATTTTTGTGAGAGGCTTCAGGTTCAACAGCGTCTTTGCTGTGACTGTTACAGTGTGATGACTCATGTACCTGTTCAAAACTAAACTATCTCTTCAAACCCACAACTTTTGGCTGCAGCAGCTGGGCTTATTTTCCCCTTTCTCTCAGTACCGTCTATACTGTTGCTGCTAAGAGCAGAGACAGAGAAAGTACTGGTTTATAATGGGAAATCACCAAGAGTCTTCTTTGTTGGTTCAGGAAAATGTTCAGTTTTCACTAATCAAAAAAAAAAAATCTGGGAAATGAGAAAAATTTAGGAATCCTGTCAACTCCAGAAGATGATCTCTATAGGCAGTCTCAATCTTTCCTCAAAGCCTGCTATTAGACAAAGATGCAGATCAGCTCTGTGGGTTTATAATGGGGACTTAGACATGTTTCTGCGTAATAAACAAGATAGTTGCTGACTCAAATTGCTGACATGTGAGCATTTTAGCTCAAACATATTTATTCATAAATGTATTGGTCATTTATTTTCTCTATTAATACAGTTTACAACACAAGTTTGGTTGTATGAGAAGAAAAAAAACAGAATACCTTGCTGCAAAAGTTTCCCATGGGACGAAATTAAGTGAAATACAAAAATGCATTTAACATTTAAAAAAAAAAAAAAAAAAAACAAAAAACCAAAACAAACAAACAAACAAAAAAACAACCCCAAAATCCCAAGAGCTTTGCCATCTTAGTCAGTCAACCTAAGACCTTCAGCATCCACATCAGCAGAAACTTAATAGTCCACACTGCAAACTTACTTTGAGCCAGGACTAAGAACCTGTTCATACTGCATTTCTAGTTTTGCTAATGAGCAGTTATGGCAAATTCATGATGTCATTTCACTTCCTTACCTCCTGATTTCATAGAAGGGGTAAATTATCCTTCCTTTATTTCGTAAAGCACTTCAGAGTTACACATAAAAGTCTCTAAACCCAGGAATTACAGCTATATTCCAAACAAACACGTATCTTTTGAACAGATGAAAGAGCTGACATCTTGTACTACACTCAAGCTAGGAACATAGAGGACTGATTGTTCTTTAGTTTTGCTCAGTGAGCAGGGATATTCTACTGGCTCCTAATAGTCAACTGTCCACAGCACAGTTATTATTTACCCAGTGAATAGTACACACCAGTGCTTTCACTTTGCTGACTACCAAACTTTAACCTCCTGGACTCTGATGCAAGCATAGTCAGTTTTGAACTCCACAGAGCTGGAAAAAGCTGTGTTTTTTGCAGGGATGCTGCTGGCAAATCTGTCCTCACAGTTTCTCTTAGTTTGTCTGAAAGATAGTTCTCACCATTTTCATGAAAAGGAGAGAATAAATTGCTGCATAATCTCCAAAATGTAAGTTGTTACAACCTGAGTTAAGTGTTCTGAAATGGCTGATATGTATATGAACTTAGCTCGAAGCCCTGAAAGGCTTCAGTCAAGATTTCTTGGTAGCCTGAAGAGGCTTGGGCTTACAGGGTTTGTCACAGCAAAAGCCTCTCTGCCTTTTGGTGAGGCCTCACCTCATTGTTCAGGGACCAGACTCAGAGACCACTCCTGTCCATGGGTTCTGAGTGTGAGGATGGGCACTTGATGTCTTTTACAGATCACAGAATCAGCTGGGTTGGAAATGACCTCAAAGATCATTGAGTCCAACCTATAACCAAACAGCACCATGTAAACTAGACCATGGCACTCAGTGCCACATTTTCCTTAAATGCCTCCAGGGACGGTGACTCCTCCACCTCCCTGGGTAGTCCATTCCAATGTCTAATCACCCTTTCTGTGAAGAAATTCTTTCCTATGTCCTACCTAAACCTTCCCTGGGACAGCTTAAGATTGCGTCCTTTTGTCCTGTCACTAGTTCCCTGGGAGAAGAGGCCGACCCCCCCTGGCTACAACCCCCTTTTCTCCAGGCTAAATACCCCCAGCTCCCTCGGCCGCTTCTCCTCAGATTAGCGCTCCAGGCCCTTCACCAGTTTCAAAATATCTCCAAAGCATTGCGTGGAATTACAGGCAACAAATACTCCGGCTGAATAAAAAAGAACGCGTAGGTGCCTGGGTCTCCTGAAAACCGCAGTCGCGGTTCAGCCGGGTGGCGTTTTTAAGGGATGATTCGGCACACGGCCGGTCTCCTCTCGGGGAGCGACCCACGGATCGGCTCACCACCCTGCGGATAGGCCGTGCCCTCGGCGGGCACCGCCGGCTTCCCCGGGCCGGGGCCGGGGCCGGGGGCGGGCGCGGGGGCGGCCCTTCCCCTCCCCTCCCCGCCCTGCCCGGCCCGCCGCGGCACGGCCGCTTCCCCGCAGCTCCGGGCCCGGCTCCGCCATGGGCGCCGCGCGCCGCTCCCGGCTCCTGCCGCTGCTGCTGCCGCTGCTGCTGCCGCTCCTGGCGGCCTGGGGACCCCGTGTCTCGGCGGGGCTCCGCGCCCCGCGGCGGCGCTGGCCGGTGCCCTACAGGTGAGTGACGCGGGCAGGGCCCGCCGGCGCTGCGCTTGTTCTGCTGGCTGTTTATTAGGCTGAAAGGGCCGCGAAACCTTCCCCTTTGTAGTCGCGGGGCGTCGGTCATTCGTGCGGTGTTTGGTGTGTTCGGCTCGCTGAGTCCCACGCAAGGCCGAGGGCTGCGCTTCGCTCCCTCAGCCTCGAGAGGGATTGCTGCCCCGGGAATGGCTGCGCGCCCTTTAAACGCCTTTAATTCCCGCAGGAAAGTTGCGGCGAGGAAAACGGGGTACGCTTTGTTTTATTTTTAAAAAATTTAAGTCTGCGTCATGCTTCGTTCTGCCCGTGATGAATGAAATGGTGCGAAATCCCGTTCGCTGCTCCAAAGCTGCGTGAGCTCCAGGAGAAGTGCTGGTGGTGTTGGGGACAGCAGGAGAGCGCACGTTGTGGTGTTTGACTGGCAAAAACAGAGACAGCTCTGGTACGCTGAGGAAATGAGCCCCTTCGGGAGAAGAACTACGCTTACCATGTGTATTTTGTGCGGGTTTGTTGTATTAAAGGGAGGTTTTGTCAATGTTTAACTGCTGTCTAGTGCACATCTGAAATTTTCAAAGCCTGTTGCGTAATTCCTAGCAGTTAAATTTGCATCAGGTGATGCCTGAAGGAGCTGACCTTGCGGTCACGAGTTGTTCAGATTTTCGAGTAAGTTCTCGAGTTGCAAGGCTGGGTCTTGGGATGGTCAAAATTGGAGTATAGGCCTGTTGGTGTGAAGTGCTCAGAAATGTGGGATTTTAATGCTGCTTAACATGCTCATTACCTTCTTGTCACATGCAAGGTGCAGTTACGGAAATTGCATCCTACATTTTCAATCTAGAAGCAGGACTTAAATGTGTGGTTGGCATAAGTCTTTGTTTTCCTTGTGGTCTTTTCCCAGCCATACTCTTTAGGATTTTTTTTCCTCCCGCTCCCCTTCCCACCCAGACAAAACAAAGGCAGACATGCTGAACTTCCCAGCAAGCTTGGAGAAGAAGTCCACAGGGAAGAGCTGCACTGTCTCAGTGCTGCTGACCTTATTATGGCTCAGGAAGTCCCATGTCCTTGAGTCATCTCATGGCTGGGGTATTTATGCCATTCGGTAGCCCTGGGCAACTGAGTATGTTAGACTCTCAGGCAAACTTTACAAGATCTGGACAAGCTGTGTATGCCAATTTGTCTTATAACAGGCATATAGGAACCTTGTTTTAAATGAAATACAGTGAGTGACTCCGAAGGAAATTGGAAAAGGAAGACTTGTGAGAAAGGTTCTTTGCTGTTTGTTTATAGTATGATAATAAGCAGATTTGGTCTTTGTTTTTTGCGGTTTAATAAGAATGAAATGGAAACAGTGATCCTGACTAGGTTCTTAAACCTCTTTATCTAAATTAATGTAAAGCAATGAATTTTTTTCTGCTATTGGCAATATACTAAAAATATCTTCATCTGAAGACCTTTTACAATAGGAAGAGGAAGAACAAACTGGTCAATCCTTGTATAGACAAACTTGTTAGGAGAATGCTGCTGAGGGAGATCTCAAACTATGCTTTATCCAGCATCTATGTCTGTGTGATTTTGTATGTCACCCTTTGTAATCTGCATCATTATCAGTACTGTGAACAACATGACTTGCATCCTTGAGCCTTAAATCCTGAGGTCCTGTTTCTGCAGGTGTGCACTTCAGGAGACTTTCAAACTTGCGTACTCCAAGTGTTGCAGTGCCTGGATCACAGAATCAGTCTTTGGGGGTGGCTGGGCGTTTAACCTCTCCCACGTGGGCCCTTAGGAAGGCATGAGAATCCCTCCAGCTGCAAAGTGGTGCTTATCATTCTGTGTGCTTCTCTTGCTCAACACAGGCGCTTTGATTACCGTCCAAAAACCGATCCTTACTGCCAAGCTCGGTACACCTTCTGTCCCACTGGCTCTGCCATTCCAGTTATGAAAGAAGAGGATGTCATTGAAGTGTATCGATTACAGGCTCCAGTATGGGAATTCAAGTATGGAGACCTACTAGGACACTTGGTAAGGTGATAGTTTTTAACAAAGTTGTAGTGGTAGATTCAGCTGAATTCAACAGCAGTTGTCAAGAATGGGAGCTGTAAGGTTGGGTATATGACTATAGAAGAGTATTAGAGCACACACGCTAGGCTAGCTATAGGAAAGATACTCAAAGAGCACTAAGTTTCAAACAAACCTTACAGGATTTAGCTCAGCTAAAGAAAAAAGCACGAACAGCACTGTTGGTGGGTTTGAATATATAGCTGTATATTGAGAGTGTTTTGTATACACACACCATTATGTTTAGGGTATCTTTTCTGTGCTAGCACTGGATCAAGAAAATACTTCTATGTATCTTCTTATATCAGATGAAATAGTTCCTTAGTGTATTAAGTTTTCTATTGTTAAAAACTTGTATTTGCATGAACATTGATATCTATCAGGAGAGGACAGCCAGCTGGTCAGAATGATGGATCATGAGGAGCTGATTGCTTTTACAGTTCTTTCTCAAATGTAATGACCAGTATGGAATCAAAGTCTCCATTCATGGAGTCATGCAAATATGAAAGAATCTCAACTTTAGTAATACTTATATAATACTATAGCAGTAGCAAATTTAAACTTCAAAGCATGATTCCTAATAAATAAAGAAATTTTAGTGAACATGATATAGCAGCATCAAAACAAAGCACACCGAGTAAAAAATGGAAATAGATTCAAATCTTGTTGCTTCAATTCTTAATTAAGGTTGAATGTATGTTTTTAGAAAGAAATATTTACCTCATTCCTTTTGTGGCTTTCCTTATCAAGATCTGTTTTTGGTAACTTGGTTCTGCTACTCACTACTCTGATGCCCCCGTGAGGTTAAGGATCCAAAAGTCAGCCTGAGTTTGGATGATGAGATCCCACTGAGTACCTGCCTCTAAGTGACAGAATTTACAACAGATGGATAGATAACCTCTCAGACAGCATGATAAAAGTATGAGTGTGACTCAGCCTAGTGTGACTGAATCCAAGATGTTACAGGAACTCCTTCCCCTCCTATCACCCAGTTACAGAACAACTCCCAACATCTTACCTTCTGTACAGACCAAGCTGAAGTTATGATGATGGTAAAGTTTTGGTTTTTTAGTAGTTTGTTTTTTTTTTTTTTCTTTTCCCAGAAAATTATGCATGATGCTGTGGGTTTCAGGAGCTCTCTAACGGGCAAAAACTACACAATGGAGTGGTATGAGCTCTTCCAACTTGGGAACTGCACATTTCCACATCTGCGGCCTGGCATCGATGCACCGTTCTGGTGTAACCAGGGAGCTGCCTGCTTTTATGAAGGAATAGACGATGCACACTGGAAGGAAAATGGAACTTTAGTTCTCGTGACCACAATATCAGGTAGATTTCAGATGCTTTGAATAATGTTAATACAAAGTACAGAATCAGTCTTGTCTTTATGTAAAGCACTGTCTTTTAATTTATGTTCTGTAGGGTATTTGCAGTGTTAGTCACTGATGCTAATTTCAGATGCTCTCTTCAACGCAGAAAGTGGCATGAGGCTGCTGCCTTTTGAACAACACACTGAAGAGTTGTTAAATGAGAGTCATTTGGTGTTGCTGTACAAAAACGCTTGAGTCTCTTGAGTGTAAAAATAGCAAAAGAGCTTATACAGAGCCATTATGGACTCTTCACGTGGCTTCACCAAAACAAAAGCTTGTATTGTGAAGTGGCAGATGACTGCTGAGATAGAAAAACTTGAAAATATGTTCATTACTGAGCAAACAAATAAGGCATATTTAGAAACAGTCTCAAAGATAAAAAAATATTAATCTCTACTTCTGTCTTGCCCATTATCTGTCATAAAAACTGTGGAAATGTCCCCAGTAATAGGTCTCTGTCATACGTTGTGGAACAAACCTGTGACTTACACCTGTAAATACATGGGTGATCACCAGAATAGCTTCCTGGTATATACTGAACATTGCAATCCTAAAATGAAAAGGTCATTTAAATAAATCTGTTTGAGTGCTCTAGTAATAGAGTGAATGTCTTAGGAAAAAAGTTCACTGAGGACTTGGAGAGTTGTGTTTTTTGTGACCAAACCCACTTACTCTCTGAAGTTAGTGTAGTGTACAAGGCACAGTGGAGAGTCAGCTTACTGGTAGTGTGATGTGGTGCTTTATGTGTGCCTGCTTCCACTCTTAGCAGCTTTGCTGGCTGCAGTCTCCAGGTAGTCCGTCCAGTTTGTTAAGAAATTCTAGGCAGTTCTTTAAGCAGTGAAGTGGAGCTGCTTTCCTTTGAGTTTGCAGTTCATGAGTGAAGTCTTTGATGCCTGATACAGTTGGAATCTTTTGTGTGAATACCAAGTGAAATATTTTCATATGTTTGTAGAACTTGTAATGGTTCCTGCCTGAGTGGATTATTTGATGTCTAAGAAAGGTGAGGTTATGCTGGTTCCTTGTGGAGGCATTGTTACAGTCTTCCTTGCTTCTCTCACTTCTCATTTCCAAGAAACTTTTAGGGAGGTAGTATGTTGGAGGGCTTTGAATTGTCTGAATTTGACTAGGAATCTGAAAGTTACTGTGGAAGAGGGTGAATGGAGGCAAGCACAGATGGACAGCATCATAAGCTGAAGTTGCTTCCTTCAGAGAGCAAGCAAAAAGCATCCCATCTCATGGGATAGGGCTTTAATGTGTGAAATGGCTGGATCCTCTTAGCCTTTGTGAGATTCTATAGAACTGTTAGTCATCATTGTCAGACACCACAGTGAAGCCAGCTCATTTCCTTTTAAAGCCCATCAGAAAGGTTAATGTTACTTAGGAGTATGTTTCTTCCGTGGAAATAGGGCAGGAATATCCCAAGTCTCATTTTTGATTGTCTAGGTATCTTCCAACATACCATCACTGGAGCCATGCATTAACCTGTAATACTTGTGATTAATTTGCAGTGTTAAGGCCAGAACTTCATATTATGTCCATCTCGGTCTTGTTAGGAGAAACTAATCCTTTTCAGTAACACGCCTTACAGAACACGCAGTAGGAAGCTAATGGAGTAGGAATTAGAGAAGATAAGGGGAAACTTCAAACCCATCTACAGTGTATAAGTACCATTGTTGATACAGATTTAATGACTTGCTGTTTTATTAAATCAAGTCACAGGCAATTAAAAAATAAAGTACCTAATCCTTCCACTAAGCAGAGTGATTGTTACATTTACCATGAAGTCCAAAACTCTGAAGTGGGGAGTGAAGAGCAGTTAGAATGGGGTAGCCTGGGAGGCGAATGTCCAGAGCTTTAGTTACTCAGAGGTAGTAGCTACCAGAGAGACAAGCTGAGCTAGAGATGTCTTCTTCATTTCAGTTGTGAAATCACCATCCCCTAAATACTCCAAACTCATATTCTAATCTTTAAGTTTACTGGTCTTCACATCCCACTCGTCATTTGGCTCAATTCAGCTTGGCTGGCTCAGGAGCTGCTAAAACAGCAGGGTGTCTCAGTCTAAGGTTTCTTTTGTGAAGAGACATGAAAATGTCTGCCCTGAATTGCTGAATTTAGTTAAAACTTGAAGAAGTATAGAGATACCTGTTGCTTTGGTGAGCACTTTGTCAGCATTTCTTGTATATTATACTACCTACCCTGTTTGTCTGCACGGATAAAAGAAAATGAGAAGTGTCATGGTTCTCTGATGTTTGGATGTTCTGCCATAGTAGGAAGAAAAGGGCCAGAAGAAGGAATTAGTTTTAAATAACTTGCATGTAAGTGTAGTTTATTCAGTGGAGTATCACTTCTCCCTCTAACTTAAGCCCTGTGCCCATTTATGGTTAGGTAATGTTGTAGGCAAACTTTTGCAGGGGAGGGAGGTGAACCTTGAAATAGATGGAAAATACTCTGAGTTACCTTGTCTCTGCAATGCTTATTTTCATCTCTTACAGGAACCATGTTTAATAAAATGGCGGAATGGGTAAAATATGACAATGAGACGGGCATTTACTACGAGACCTGGACAGTTCGAGCGAGTCCTGACAAACAGTCAACAGTATGGTTTGACTCTTATGAGTGCTCGAAGTTTATACTGAGAACCTACCAGAAGCTGGCTGACTTAGGAGCTGTATTTAAGAAGATACAAACAAACTATACCAGCATAATTTTATTCAGTGGAGAACCTATTTATTTGGGAAATGAAACATCTATTTTTGGACCACTGGGAAACAAGACATTGGCAGCATCTATAAGAGACTTTTACAATCCATTTAAACCTCATCAGACAGTCAAAGAGTTTTTTGTGGATCTTTTAAGAATAATTGATCGTGTCATCTTGAATCATCAGTTTTACCTCTTCTACAACTTGGAATACTGGTTTTTACCTATGAAGTTTCCTTATCTCAAAATAATTTATGAAGAGGTCCCTTTACCTGTTGGAAGCAAAGAGTCCTTTGGTGTATAGCTGTTTGCTGAAGAACCAAACTTGCCCTTATGTCAGATTTGGAACATTACCATGATGGTGTTAAAGGGTCATATGTTTCACTGCTAACTGTAAAAGTCGTGTTGGGAAGGCTTTGCTAGACCACATGAAAGACTATGCATTTTTTTTGCTATTACCTGTATAACACATGAATGCTTCAGCATCTATGACTTGGTCAGCTTCTGTGTAACCATGGCCACCTGCTGAGGCTCCTCTGGCTGAGCTCGGCAGTGACAGAGGGGGAGTGGGGAGGCAGCAGCCTGCTCTGCTCTCAGGTGCTCTCCACATGCACGACCATGCCGTAGCAGGTAGCGCCTGACCACCTACACAGGTGGGACACAGCATTACAAGGACTAAATTGGCTCATCTGTGTCTTGGAACTAAAAAACCTGAGTGTCTTCATGTGTCCAGTTCCTTCAACACGTGCCTTAGATTGGTGGTTCTGTAGTTCTTTGGTTTGTAAACTGGGACCTATGAACTGTTCAGTGTTCAGCAGGGTGGGGAGGAGGGGCAGTGAATCTGCTAGAAGATGGCATGGGTGGTATCTTTTAACCACTGTAAACACAATACAGATGGCTCTTCCTCAGCTTTGTGTGTTCTGTAGCACAGATGAAAACCAAAGTGCAAGTGCCTCTTTTGATGCCGACATTGATGCATAACTGCAGCGTTCCAGCAGTCTCCTGCCTTAAAGCCCACTTGAAGCTTCAGTTACGTCAGTGTCATAGAACTCATGGGTTGTATTCCTTTCAGATTTCTTTAACAAACATAGAACCCGTAATATGAAAGAAGCCGCGACAGTTTGGGGGGGTGTAATGTTGGAGTTAAAAATCTGTGCTTTTTAGCTCTTGCTGGCAGTGATGCTTGCAGTAGTGGTGCTGTGCCAGCTGCACAACCCTTGAGTCCTGTTCCAGGTTTACCCTAGAGCAGCTTAGCGACTAGTTAGTTCCCTTTAAACCCAAGTGACCAAAGCCAAGGAAACACTGGCTTTCTGGAAACCACTGAGGTGCCTGCATACAAAAAATACACCTGCAGGAACATAATCATCTCCAAGTGTAGGCAGCTCACTCCGGTGTTTTTTTTTTAACAACTAGCTGCAGAATGAATGGCCCTCTTTAAGAGGTTATTGCTGTCTCATGGCCAAGCAGGAACACAGAAACCCAACTCTGCAGTTTCATTTGGCTTGAGCCGAGCCTGCTTCAGCCAAAGAGGGGTGTACACAGTGATTTGATTCAAATCATATGAATGGCAGAAAATTAATTAACTTTGTATTTAGAAAGTCACTAAAACTGATCAGTTGAATGGCACTATTGTGTAAGGGGATGAACATGAGAGGTAGTGTGAGAGTAAGGAGAGGATGAGAGTACCTCTGTTCATGGAAAAGCTGCTAATTACTTCCACTGTTAAGTGAAACTTCATCTTTTGCTTCAGATTGAAAGACTTTGCTCTTTTTAGTCACAAACCCTCATGGCTGAACTGAGCTTTGGATTTAAGATTATTGTCACGGTTTCACCCCAGGCATCAACCAAGCACCACACAGCACCACCAGGAAGGTAATCCAGGAGGAAAGTAAGTTAAAAAGGGTGCAGCAAACCTGTGTACTGAAGTTAGATTCTTGTTGATGACTCGTTTTTATGACTTTGAAACCCTCAATGTTGTTGAACGTACATTTGTCTTCCCCAGAAAAAGCCTCTACCTCAAAAACCAGTGTCCAAAGCTCTGAGGGGGGAAACTGAATCGCAGAACCAAGCCAGTAAAAGTCACGAAAGCTTCTCTAGCATTTGCTAAAAAGCAGGAGAACTTTTGTAGGCTGAAGTAGATGCTGTGGCAGGGTAGGTTATGCTCCCTCACAGCAGAGTAGTGGTCTCTGCTTAGCCTGACAGTGCTGTTCATTCACTGAAGAGAGAGACACTTCTGTGTCTCTATTCAGGACCTAAGGAACCTACACACCAAAGTCATTCTTTTCCCCTAACAGCTGGAGTATTTTGTGATGCATACAAGAGCCTTACTGAACTGCAAACACCAAATCCTGAAACACACAGCTAATGGTAGCTGAATCATGTAGCTTCTAACAGTCAAAAAACAGGTGTTTGTGAACCAGTAATGGAGAGCTCAGAGAACAGAACTGACTGGTCGCAGAGGTAAAAACCTCAAGGAATGTGGCAAAAAATAGTTTGACCACAGACATGAAAAATTATTACCTCTTTCACACAAACGTAAATTCATGGTTCTATCAGTAAAAGTGCATAACATCCTGTACTTCTCACTTTTCCTATTTCATCTGTACAAACTGCCTAATTTAGCATGTTTTACTCCTGCCCTACTACTCGGGTAGTAGGTAGCAGTGGTACTAGGAGTTGATTCAAGAGAAAGTTATATCCTAGCATGTATTCGTTGCAAGTAAATTTCTGGCAACAAAGATGAAGACAACAGGACACTTATTTGTCAAGGATACTGCATCCCTCGGTGGCAGAAGGAGCAAGCAGCAGCTCTTTGAGGTGAAATCTGGGTGCATTCAGCAACAGATCACACTGCCAGTCACTTGAGGATTCATTCTTCCACACAGCCATGTGTGTACTCCAAGTCTGTTTCACACTTTGAATTCCACCTTCAGTTTAAAGGTACCAATTATCAATGTAGGAGTTGCCCTTTATTTAGCATCCCTGAGTTCCTTCTGAGGTAAGTATTTATTCCTGCTGGGCACACAGTTGGAGAGAGAGCCTCTTCACTGGGGGTGGTTTGTGGAAGTTAATTGTTCAGACTGAATGCACAGCTGGGTGGGAATAAACTCCACCAGCAGAAACGGCAGTCCTGGAAGAGGTGCAGTTGCTGAACGATTATTGCACCAGAATTAGCTGAAGTTGTTGGGTGCAGTGCTCTTTTGTAGGCAGAATCCAGAATCCGTGAGTTGGCCTTCAGAATTAGATCCAGAGTAACACAGAGCTGATGAATAGGCTACTTCTGCAGTTTACACAAGCCCAGAATAGATCCATAAAGATTACACTTTTGTCATTTAAAAAGTGTTAGATGTCACAAACAGCTTCTGTGCACCTGATGATCTGTTGTCACTGAAAACCACCTGTTGACCTCAAGCATTTGAGATGGACAGCCTCCTCCTGAAAGTCACACAGAGGAGCACAACTAGTAGGATCACACCTGGCATCTCACAGCACTCGCCCAACAGTAGGAACCTGGGGACTGTCCTTACTGCCAGGCTCAAGGATAAGCACCTGCTTTCTCTAGTGGCTGTGCCGTTGAGTCTTTACTCATGCTTTGAATACAGGATTTGTTCATGACTTCAGACTGTGTGTGTTTCTGCTCCCCACTGTTATGCAGAACTGCTTAATTGTTACACCACTGAGCTGTGGGGCTGTAACCTACACTTCATTCCAGGAGGATTCCCAAGCAAGGCAGATCCTGGCTGGTCACACCTCAAGGCCTGAGTGTGCAGCTCCTGCCCCCCAAAGGGCCGTGCAATAAAAATTGCTGCTACAAATGCTTTCTGCCTTTCCCATCACAAACCTATTCACACCCGTTCTGGATTAGGAGAGCTGCTGCCTTCAGTATCGTTAACTTGTAGCCACTTGTGTTCAGAGGTAAGATTTGTCATTGCACACATTAACAACTCCTACCCAAGACTGGACAACCAAGCCAACATGGGATTGGATTCTTCTGAAAACAAGAAATAAAAGGTGAAGTCAGGGAAAAATGTTAACAGCTCTGACACCCATGTTCATGTTTCAAGTGAACTTCATGAGTCTGTGGTAGTGATTACTACTTGTGCCATGCTTTTTATGTGTTCATTATTCATTTGTTCCAACATGTGTAGAAAGCAAAATAAAACGTAAAAAATTTGCTAAAAAGGAGCATTGTAGCAACTCTCTTGCCTGAGAAGTATTATAGCTGGACTGTTTGAGCTAAGGATGCTGTAATTGGTGTATAAAAACTGTTGACCTTCAGCAGAAGAGACAACTGCTTTCAAGTTGTTTTCTTATCCCTGAACATAGTGATAACGGTTACAATACTGTGTTGCATCCAGGAAGGACTTTTTGAAGTCTGTGCTACAAAAGAGATGCTTCTCAGTACAGGTCAGTTACTTTGCCAGGGAAGGAGTTCTGTTACAACCAAGCACATGTCAGGGTCTGACCACAGGCCTCTTCTGTACGAGCAGCACAACGCTGGGTTGCAAAGAGACGAATTCTAGAAGTGGTATCTGGTATTTAGGTTGTGCCTTTCCTTTCAGTTATTCCCACTACCAGCATGCTGGCAACTCACCTTGCGAGCATCGAGACCTCTGTAGTCAAGGTCCAAAGAGGTTTTGGCTGTGTTACTAGGGGCACTGCCTCACTTTAAGGTAGTGAAAACTCATCCTCTTCCCCACACTGCAAGTGTTACTCCACCTTATAATGCAGGCAGTTCTGAGAGTCAGGTTACAAAAAACATGGAGCTCTTTTACTTTTACGGACTAAATATATTGACAACTTTTATACAAATAAAAGCAAATTATAGTATTACATTAATTTAACAAATTCTAATACAAAACCCGGGTATTTAATAAAATGCAAGTTTTAAATCAAAGCTCTACAGAAACATCTAACTCGTCTATAAAGATGTCCAGTCCGCTGAGCATTGTTTGCCCAAATAATAGTTATGAACTTAAATACACTCATAAGTGTATTACACTGAGCTATACATTTGGATAAACATTACTGAAATCAGAAATGAAGGAAACCTACTCACTACCAGAAGGAGCTGCACAGCTCAAGCGAGAGTTCAGCCCAGCCCGCAGCCGGAGCGGCTCTGCCTTGCTGATGGCTGACCACACCTGCCACACGTGCAGCTGTCACGTCAACGCTTTAAGTGATACCAGTCAGCAACGTCAAAGAGAAAGGAACATAACTGTTGGCAGTAAGAAATTAAGTCACAAGCCACATCCAGATCACAGGCAATGCCTTGCCTACACCACTTACAGACTAAAAATTTCCTTTAATAAAACTGATTTATCAAATGTTCAAAATGAATTGTTGCCTATTGCTCTACTTCACCAAGTTTACTCCATTTGGGTTTTTAAATATTATGAACTGACAGAACTAGCTGAATTAAAGGTATACAAAATGATTATCTATCAAACATCCATTTTGTACATAAACATTTCCAAAACAGATTTACAGTATACAGTTAGTTTATACAGCTTAAGCAACTGTTACAATGTCATTTCTCTCAAACTGAAAGCAGCCAAAAGGTCTAAGGTTTTGTGAAAAGGTAATCTTGGTCACCATTCAAATTTTACCTTTCTTGTCTCACCTTATTCACACCCATGTCATAACATCGCTGGGTTCATTTTATAAACTGTACATTATTCCATCTCACTGTATGCTGCCAAGCCGGTTAATGTGCAAGAAAAGCTCATTAACTATGTGTTTTTAAATACAATGTATCTACATTTTCCCCCAGAATGCTTTCGCTTCCTGAGCTAGACATAAAGTACCTTAAAACAGGTTTAGATGCAGATCTGAGACCCCATAAGCAAACTACATTAAAATGCATACAGAGGGGGAAAAAAACCCCACACTGCTTTTGGTAGCTCACACTACTGTTTGAATAAGGTAGCAAACTTACTATTTTAGTTGTCTAAACTGTTATGACTCTGTATTGCTCTTGCCTTTAAATTTTTATATAACTGTGTATATTTCACCCTAAACACTTACAAACTTCATCTTGTCATCTAGGTGACTGGGTTAGAAATGCTACAGTCTGCAACAAAAGCATGCAATTTTGGTGGAGTTTTGTTTTTTTTAAGATCAAATCTGGTTTCATTCAATATTACTATCTAAATCAAAGGAGAGCATATTAAAACTGATATTTTGCAGGTATTTCAATATTTTAGATTTTTTTTTTTTTAATTTCCAAAAAACATTTGAGATCACTTTCAATGAAAAAGATCAAATCTAAAACAAACCACGTTGCTGTTTGGATGAAAACAGGTTTTGGAGCTGTGAATTCTGTTTTTGCATCTGGAGTTCAAAAATAATTTTTACAAGAAAAATTAATTTTCTAATCAAGCAGTGAATTAACCTGCAGTAAAATCTATATTATTAAATAAGCGTTTATCGCAATACGGTAAAAGCTTGGGTTTAAGGTGCTATTCCATCTGCCCTGGAGTCTCTTAAGGACTTTACCATGTGGGCATCATGTCCGGGAACCAGACTCTACCGAGATGCTTTGAAACTTCCCAATGAATCTGCTCTAAGTTGTATTTCTGATCAGGAATCAAAACTTCCTCCATGATAGAAAGCTGAGAGAGGCGACCGCCACACATCTTCACAAACTCAACAAAGGCACTGCAAGAGACTTCACATTCTCCTAGGCCAACCGCCGATAGGTACTTGCACCGCTCGGCAATGCAGATCAGCTCCTCGTCCAGCGGCCGCAATCCATTGGCACACACCACCAGTTCAACCAGCCGAGGACACGTCATCCCAACGCGGCCGAGTACGTCTTTGCTGACCGATCTTCCGAAGTAAAGGTGAGTGACAGGTATTTCATAACGAAAGAACGGGTCAAACTCTTCCTCGTACAAGAAAAAGTACATTACCAAATTTACTTTAGGAGAATGCTTGATGAAAGCATCCCAGCTGCTCTTCTGAATCGTGTGGAACTGAGTCTGCCCAGGATTTTCACTGACAACGTCAATGCGCAAGTGTTCTAATCTGACGTGTTTCTCAGAAGACAAAGCGAGCAGCAGCTCATCACTCAGCAGGTGGTAGTTCAGGGCCAACTCACGTAAGCCATGGCACTGGTCAGCCACGCAAAGGATACCTGGCAGAACAGAACATTATGAAAGGGTTGCACAGATAAAAGTACTAATAACTGAACAAGAAACACAGGAGTGCATTTGTTTATGTACATCAGGAAGGTGCAAAGACCACCAATTTCAACATGTAACCAAGACCTAACATCAAAACAAAATTGTAGTGGACAATGTGAAAATTAATCTTTTTCACAAGCGTGACCTTATGATCTCTCTGCACCTACACAGTAAGACAGATGCACAGTGTGACTATATCACTATTTTGCTCAGGAAACAAAGAAGTTAACCAATATATAAAGAGAAATGACAAATATAAAAATAGCATATTCTGACTGTTCTGCCCTGCTCGAAGACCGCATATACTTGACTTCATTTTTGTAAAAAGTCCTTACTCATGATAAAAGCAATCCCCTAGCCTGCTCTGTAAGAACTGCTGTCTCCTCTGTGGCCAACAAAGCAACTGTGAAAGAAGTTTGTCACCTGCAGAAAGCAAATGTAAGATCAATGCTGGATTTTAACTGAAGCTGCTGCAGTCAGTATTTGTTCTTTCTAGCGAAGTATATTTAAATCTGGAAAAGCTACAGCAAAAAAAGAGGCAAAACACTAAAAACTGGGAGTAGTAATTTCTAGAACAGCAATTTCCAGACTCTCCATTTAATGAATTAATATAACCTGCTGCTCACAGAAGACAAAAACATTAGCAAAAAGAATTCAGTTCAGTCTAAGGTTTCCACTCATCCTCTTTGTACATAGGAGCGACGGTATCATACTGGAACACTACTGAAAAAAATAAAAAGCATTAAAAAAAGCATCCAGTCCTCTGCATTTCATGTGACCCAGAAACCCGTGAAATGTGGGATACGGCCTTTCCATTAATAGAGGGGATGAGAACATAGTGTTTAAGATGGAACTGAAAAACCCAAGCTCAATACACTATAGCTCTGAAGCAACATGAAGAAATACAGAAAACAGCAGTTATTTTAAGATGCACCTATTAGACTTAAAAGAAGCCTAGACAGGACATAAATATGCTTTTTTAAAAGAAATCACTGCAAAAACATGAATATAATGTATAAGCATGTATGTATATAACGTATATACACCAAAAGAGTATGTATTTTCCACCCAAGGACTTGCAAGGGCACATGCATGGGAAGTTCTTCTAACTACCAAATATTGTAATTTCAAACATAAAAATCTCTGTTAGATGAATGAAACTAAAGCAGAATTCTAACCCAACTCTTACTGCAACCATTTCCTCTAAAAACAGTTTATAAGTATAGGCATACTTACTTCATTTTAGGAGGAAGGGATGGGAATCTAAGGTGAAGTAAAAATACAGGGTTTTGGGAAGGGTTTTGTTTGTTTGGCTTTTTTTTTTCTTTTTTTAAGATTGAAGTACAAAATTAGAACAACAAAAGTAGAACCTACAAAATTCTGCGTACCTTCTACATATTCCTGATACCATTTCCTATGCTTGAACCATAACAAAGTTATTCTTATAGCAACAGAAAGACTACTACAACCACTCCCTTCAGGCAGACTCAGACATACTGCTTCAGAATGCCAACACTGGTTGACATAATACAGTATTTTAGGCAGCTTCAAGAGAAGGACTCCCATTGGAGAAGTTGGTGGAGGACTGCTCCCATGGCAGGAGCCCCATTGTGGAGCAGGGGAATCCTTCTCACAGGCTGCAGTTCTTCAGGAACTGCTCCAGCATGCGTCTCGTCCATGGGGTGCAGTCCTCCAATGTCCCCAAAGGGCCAAGTCCTGATAGCAAACACGCTCCAGCATGGGCTCCTCTCTCCACAGGTCCTGCCAGGAGAGACTTCCAGCATGGGCTTTTCACAGGGTCACAGGCCCCTTCAAGCATCCACCTGCTCCAGCATAAGGTCCTCCACAGTCTGTAGGTGGATCTCTACTCTACCATGGCCCTCCATGGGCTGCAGAGGGACAGCCTGTCTCATCATGACCTTCACCACAGGCTGCAGGGGAATCTCAGCCGCCGTGCCTGGAGCACCTCCTCCTCCACTGACCTGGGTGTCTGCAGTGTTATTTCTCTCACATATTCTCACCCCTATCTCCAGCCGCAATAGTTCTCCTGCAGTAACTTTTCTCCCTTCTTAAATATGTTATCCCAGAGGGGCTACCACTGTTACAGATGGGCTCAGCCTTGGCTCTGTTGGACATGGGGGAAGCCTCTAGCACGTTCTCGCAGGAGTCACCCCTATAGCCCCTCTTCCCCCCCCTCCCCAGGTACACACTGCCACGGAAACCCAGTACATCCACTTTTTTTCTCCATCTCAAGGCACACCCATATCTGAATTAAGCAATCAAACTGCTACTGTTTGCTTAGCACTCTCTGGTATCCCAATCTATTAATCTCCACTCCATGAAGGACAACAGTAGTTGTGCTCCTTGCTCCTCAAACAGGTATGACCATTTCTTACCCACTGTTCCTTCAATTTAAAATGTACAAGATACATCAGTCGGAACACACCAGTCAAACAACTGCTCCCTTCCAAATTATCTGAAGTGTATGACGTTCCCATAAAACCTTCCAGCAAGGATTAGCCACAAGCCAGTCAAGTCTGCTAGAGCAGACAGGTCACTCTTGGATCCAAATCCAAGGAAATTACTCTCTCTGCCCAGCTACAAACTACTGCTAGAGTCTCTTCCTCCTGACAGACATATTATGGTTCATATACTTCTCAGACACAAAGATTCTCAAAAAACAATTTTAAGTTAGAAAAGCCAATTTAGGCAATCCCCTATCTATGATTACAAAGCTTTGGACGAAATAACACTACAGTTAACATGCTGAGGACTTTGTTGGATCAATGTGCTGCATAACCAACCTGCATTTTCAGGACTTGTTTATAGAAAACCAAACAAAAGGTTTTGTCTGAGAGCCGCACCTGAAAAAGGTATTAAGTTTGTTTTCTTTGTTATCACTACAATAACATGCCCTCCTCTATAGTATGGTTTTCCCCACATACTAGGAATCCTGCTGGTGAATTTTACACATAATACATCCAACACTTCCAGCTGAAATATATTTGCATGAAGAAAGTTATGAAACTACTACAGTAGCTTCCACTTATCCTCAGAAGAGGAATCAAAGTAAGTTGCCAGCATCTCATTTACAATTCCTTTCTCAGTGAAAAACTCTAAGTGTTAAGCTGACAGGCTGTGAATAAATCTTAAACTTGCTGTGCATCGTTGAAGTTCATAGAATTAATATCTGTTGAAGGCTTATGCAATCTTGAGTGATTTCATTCTGCTGGAAGCAGGCTTCATTCTTGCTGCCGACACAGAGCGTTAATGAAATGTATTTGGTAACGGTGGAAGTTCTGCACACCCCAGTCTCATCTCCCCTAGGTTGATGCTGTCTGCACTTATTCTCCAGCAAGAGATCAAACTGCTTTCCTTCAGAACTACTAAAGGAGCATCTTCATAATCCATGACATAGTAACACTCAAAACCCACACATAATAAAATGGGGAAAAGGAAGTTGCATTCCAAAAAGCTTAACTAGGCTGGAATCCTTAGTCATTGCAAAAGTAGTGCACTATTAAGCCAATACATACTCTCTAAGTTCCACATAAGGTTAGTTATTTACCCACAACAGACATGCACTATTTTATTATTAGCTCGGTAGTCACTCTGCAAGTGGCAGGATAGATGGTCTGACCCCCAGCTGAAAGAACTTTCTTCAGTGACAGTTGCTGTAAATTCCACACTCATCCTCCCTCCCCATTAAATTCAGACCGAATTTAATGCATGCATTATAAAAAAAAAAAAACCACCCCACAAAATCACAGTATCTTACCAGCTGGAGAAACATGAGGACAACTGCTCATTTTCAACAGTTTGAGTGTGTCACTATTATTAGCCACGAGCACTTTGAGAGATGGATCATCTACTGGTGTATCATCAATCTTGAGTGAGGAGAGGGATTTGGAGTTTACAAACACCACTGTCAGTGCAGAAATAAAGTGAGACTGAAAAAAAAAAAAGTTTAAATGAAAGTTTAAATGAAACAGGAGAATCTGAAGTAAAAATCTCAGCAATCTTAGTTTTCTTGTACTTATTAACGGCATTTGCTGAAAAACATTCTTTTGATATTGTGTAACTAAAAATTAATACTAAATCTGGCATTTTTTAGTAGAGGAAGTGTAATAACTTTTTGCTATTGTCTATGTATTGGGCAAATCAGAATGTCTAATATTAAACACAAATTCAGAACCTGACCCTGGACAATCCACTGCACAAATTTAAACCTAGAGAAAGACCATGAGCAAAGGCAAAGCCCAGAAGCCCTAGTTCTGAGAATAATTTGCAAGTCACACTCTAAAAGGAGCATCTTCTAGAACAGGAATTCCCACATGGCAAGTTGTACTGTACTGGTGAGATGCAAATCAGGTCAGGAGTGGCAACCCTGTAATGTTGTATTCAAAGCCAAATGATACTACTGCCTGCCTACCACCCACCCAGAGGATTTAGGGTTTGAATGGATTTATCTTGGAAAGCGAACTAGAGTGGTCCAAACAAAGCCAAGGAACAAGTGACCAATTAATTACTCATTAAGCAGCATAGATAATGTAGGTCCGGTGCTCAAAGTTGCTCCTCAGCATTTTTACATAATCACTGAAACCTATGAGTAAAGACAGAGCCCAAGGCACCTTTTACCTGGGAAACACAGACTAAGGAGCAGATACAGCAGTGCTTGTTAAAACTACCTGTGGTATGGAGGAAGCGAATAATTAGCTTATCTTTATGATTTCTTACAAGACTGAGTGAACAGAAGACTTAAAAAAGTATTTTCTCCTTGTCCTATGTTATGTTTCCATAAAATGACCTGCTACTTCGATGTCAGTACTGTTTCACTCCGAGCCTCATGTGCAAGTCCTAAATACAATTACATGAGAGAAGGCCTGGCAACAGTATTTGTTCATTCTTACCTGGTATGTTTGTGGGTTTTGATGAAACTCACACACAATTAGATTTAGAAAAGGAATTACTATTTTCACACAAACACAAACTTTCAAAGTCAGTTCACACAAATGGAAACAAAGTTCAACTCAGAATCTTTAGGCACTTTGGCTTTAGGGACCACTCCAACTATACTGGCAATATGCTGATTACATATGTTACGTACCGAAGAAAAGGTGCTTCAATATAATTTATATCATAAAATATGCTCATAGTTTAATTCTTAGATTAATACTTAATATTTGTTTAAAAATAATTCAATAGTATTTCCACTCTGTATTCTGAAAGCATTAGCGCTGTGTTTTTATTCTCTATATTTAGAAAGTAATTCCCTTCACTAAGAAGGCTGTTAAGTAAAAAGGCAAAGAAAGTTAACCACGTTTGTAAAAACAGGTAACTCTAAACTTCTATTTTGAAGCGCTAATGGAAGACAGGCAATATCCCAATACGTAAAAGCTGGTCTTGTCAATACTGCCACATATGTAGCCTACAGTATGATTCTTTGAAAGATTTATGCAGAATGCACTTAGTGAAAAGACTAGCAACACCATGCTAAAAATGATTTACAAACATTTGCCAGATGTCACAATGTTACCTGAAAACAGAAGAGCACCGATAACGATAACGCAAAGTAGTTCAGACCTCCTATACAGGTCTGATAAAAGTACTTTTTAAAAAACACACCATTAAAAAAATCCCAAACCACTGCATAATATTAACCATTTCTCAAATCCATTCATCTTTGTGTGCTTCTCATCTAATGGGCCTGTCACTAAAGTCTTCCCTCAAGAATTTAGCAACGGTCCAATTCAATTCTTTAGTTTCATTAGCGGTCCAGGAAAATTTCAAAATCACTGCTGGTCCCGTATGCCAGTGATAGTATTATTTGAGTGGTAAACATCAAAAGGTAAATTGTTCCCGGAGCTAATTTTGGCTCATTCTCAATACATTTTTAAAGGCCATGTGTAAACCTACTGGGAACAAAAACAGGAAGTCTTGAAGCTGAGTAAGACCATAGCATGAATAACTACAAATAATTACTCAGCAGGCTGAACAGGACCATAACATATCCCTCCAATGACACTTAAATAAGAGAGCTACAACAACATTCAGGTTGAGAAAGAAAAAAATAAGCAAGAGCTGAAAGGACAAAATAGTCTTAACACACTGAGAATGTGGATTGTTTTCACTACGTTCAGGTTTTCTTGTCATCACAACTCAAAGCACATCAAAAAAGGAAAAACTCATATCAAAAACAGTTAAATACCTGGAAAGCCTCTTTGAAAAAAAATCAAGGATTAAAAATACATATTCAAGAGAACTACATGATGGGGCTGTGACCACTGGCAAGGACAGTAACTGATAATCCTTCTGTAGGTAACCTTGCTTAAGCCCTATAGCCTACTTCCTTTCCCTTTGCTGTCTCTAGTTCCTCCTTGTCCTTGTGCCATCACCAGCCATGACATCACCAGGATCTAGCTAACAGTCTAGTTGTGTCTGGCCCTTCACAACCACTCCCCTGCTCCTCAGCAATAGTACACCTCACTAGCAGGAATTCTTTAGGAGCACGTGTAAGAGATTTGTTATCTTATAAGATTAGACACCTTCTAACAAGATCTGATTTTTGGTAAACTTGCCAGGTAAAAATCTGACTGAAAATTTCAGAAGTACACTGCACTTCATCTAAGAAGCTGATGCTTGACTGAATGACATGGCATTTGAAAATCACGACCACGTTGCTTTCCAAAGAGAGCTCACTGATCATACAAGCCCTATGCCAAGTCCCCATGGATAAAACTCTACCCCTCATTTGATTATCTCTGTGTCCTAAACATCCCCCACAGTAAAATCACACAGACCCGAAGTGTCTAGCCTCTTGATTTGTGCCACACTGATCAGTACTACACTGGGGTCAACAGACAGGAGGACTTGAAAGAACAAGGTCAGGACTAAGACCTCACATGATTCAGAGAATGAGTGAACTTTAGATATCCTCGCGGTACATCTCAGTTCCTCTCTTTACAGAGTTTTAATAAAGTGATAAAGTTTTCTTTACCAAATATTCATATTCCTATGGTAGAACTTTTCATAAAATTATAGAAGTACTGTATGAAACACTGCAATGCTCTGCAATAGAAAAATATTCATATTAAAATACCTTTGGTAAATCCATGAAGCTTGGCCGGGCAGTTGAAATTAGCCCAAGTGTTTTCAGAGAGCAATTCACAAGCTGGGATAAAATATCACAAGCTGCTTCTGCAGATTCCTTGCTACTGTCCACCTTAAAACAAAATGGATTGCATGTTCAGAAAACACTGCATCAAACACATTCTTTTTATTTCATTTTACCTTTTGAAATGGGGTGTCAAAAAATCCTCACAAAACACCTCATTGGGAATCCATCTATGTCATTCTTTTTTCGGAAAAAAAAGTATATACAAAAAATCTAAGATAATTTACTAAAAAATTACTACTCTACTGAACACTTTGGTAAAATACAGCATGGTGAGGGGTCAGCTACACAGTTTGTTCCAAGATACTCAATCCACATCAAATAATAAGGAAGTGGAGGTTCATTTGGGTCCAGAGCCTACCCCAACTCCTCTTCACATTATTCCTTACTAAAATGCAGGAATTCTATAAATCCCTTTCTGTGTGCAAAAGCTGCTTCTTTTTAGAGTGACTCAGTTCATAATATTGAGCTGCTGGAGAGTTAAGTGCATTATCCTCTGAACCTATATGATTGGCCCTTCATCGTTAATACCACAACAGATATGCAATGGATAATCTTAAAAAAAAAAAAACCAAACAAACCAAAAACAAAACAAAACAAACAAAACCAAAACCCAACCAACCAAAAATCCAAAACAAAAAACAAAACAACAAAAAAACCCAAACCAACCAAACAAAAAAAACCCCACAAAAGCACAAACCCCAAAACCTTCATTAGTCAGTTTGCTACACAACCCAATCGCTTAGTGTGTCTCCAGTGGATTTCCCCTGACACTCAGAGATGCTTTCTGACTAACCCCTTATACACAGCAGGCTTTGCAAACCTACAGACCAGTACAAAGCTTGATCACAGGATCAAATTTAAGCTTACCGTAAGCCACACTACCTTGTCAGCAACAGATGTAAATCTACTGAATGTTCATTTTCTGCTCAAACACACACTGAAAAACCTTCATTGTCAACAGTCCAATCTTTCTTTGCCTACAAAAGACACCCCCTCATGTTTTCAGCCTTTACAGAGTAACGGTCAGTGTTACACCCAGTGCCTTGCGTATTCTGCAACACTGAAGGACAACTGAAGCAACAACTTCAAGAAAGTGAAGGGCATCTGAAATTCTTCAGAATTACTCAGTGTAAAGAAATGCAGACAGCAGATAAGACACTGGAAGGTCATTCCACTACAGCTGTAAGTCTTCTTTATTTGGACACCAATAAAAGCCCGGCAAACCTTGTGATAACAGCTTGTATCTGGCACTGCAATCAAGCAGTAACAATACATGTGATCAGGCAGAGGTGCCTCAGCTACCCACATGCTGATGATTCCTATATTAGAAGTGCCTGATCTCAGAAACAAGAATGTTTGCCTTGCTGCAGAAGTCATTTGCTTTCCAAATTTCTCGTGCAGCTGATGCATATGCTGCCATGAGTTTCACAGCACCCTTCCAAAACACGGTGACAGGTAAACTACCACTAAAGGTTTTCATCTGCTGAAAACAATTCCATGGTGTTAACAGGACCAGTTCTCACCAAATGGTACTTCTCAGCCAGGCACAATCAGTACACACACCATCCTGTGCAAATTCCATGTACTCTTCTAGTTAACTGAGATGCAGTTGTGCTGAGTAGACAATCCCATACAATTTAATATTAAAACTAGCAGCACTTAACTCACTCTCTGTGTATTAGATGTGTTCTTACCATGAATATTAGATCCAACTCCCTACAGGATGTGAAATGGGGAAATGCTCTATTTATGCATCCTGATCAAACTTATTTCTGAGGCAGGAACCCAAACATACAGTTGTATCAGAACTGAAGTATTTCTGTCCACTCATTGAGGCAGAATTTTAAGCAGCTAAGCTGCTACAAGAAAAAAAAAGAAAAAAAAATCAAACAGACCACATTACCAAAGAAAAAAACTTCCATCTAATAGAATTAAGGCAGTGAAAAAGTAGGTTCAGGACTTATTACAAGTTCTGGTCCTGAAAATGCACCCAAAAGAGACAAATTAATTAGCAGGTAACCTCCACATCTACATGTCCATTTAGAGAACTCATTTCCTCAGTATACTAAGCCAGAAAACAAGGCCATTTACTACACTGCCATATTTCTTTTAAAATAAAAGTGGTTTTTAAAAAGCCTATAAAACACAGTACCTTGAAGCTTACATACTGCAGGTGATTGGAATGCCTTTTTATTATCTGCTTGATTAGTTCAGGATGTGTAGTCCTCAAGTTCGATGTAGCTGGTTGATTCAGTTCAAACTCAAAACACCTCCAGAGATCTGGCATATGAAACACTTGGTTCCAGCTTCGGCAGACCTGGGATGCATGAGCACGATCCAGAAGGGGCAAGTACTGAAACACCTGCAGGATAACGTCTTGAAGCAGGTTCGCCCAGTCAGGACTCTGCGCAACGATGGTTTTCTTCTCTGTAACCTTGTGTCTCTTGGATTCCTTCTCAGCTGTCTCTCCAGATGAACTGTTGTTGGCCTCATTAGTTTTCCTTCCTCGTTTCATTCTACAGAAATAAAAAAAAAATCTGAGAACAGAGTTGAGAACAATATTAACAGAAAAGTACGGAGGTGAAAAAGAATGTTTTCGGCAACTATGCTTTTGCAGTTTTTTTTTTTTTCCCTGCCATAAAGGGAAAAAACCCAAGTAAAAAAGAAACCAAAGTAATAGTCTAGAAACAATATTATCATCTAAACTGACAGGTTTAATATTACTTCTTTAATCATTAACAGTGCCAACTCATTTATAATATTCACTCTCAGTGACTTATTTTTGTGTTTGAGAACCCTTTGAACCTAATTCGATTTACTGTTTTGTTGATTATCGCTCTGTTGTTCTACTGAATCCAAAGACAACATTCTAAACCATTCTTTGAACACTGACATTCATATTGCTGCCCCAGTCCTATTCATTAGAAACAAAACTTGAAACTGAGGAAGAAAAGATTAGGTAAGGAAGTAAATAAAGACTGTAAGCAGGCTAGCAGGCACTGCATATTGCAGATGTTGTATCTGACCAAATTTTTTTTTTCCCCTCAGACAGAAAGAACATTTTCTTTTTAAAATGTATTTATTTATTTAAATGACATTAATTCAGTAGGCATCTGTTTTAAATCAGTATCCTTGAAAACATATTTCATCAAGAACACTGGTGTGCTTCCATTTTTTCAACTAACTAGGAAATAGGGATTATGAAAGATTTCCAGTAACAGCTTGGAAGTTTCAACCCACAAAAAAAGTTTAGAGAATGGTCAGAAAACTTTCTGCAAAATTATATCAAATTCAGCAAGCCTGAGGCAAAAGGTTATCTCACTCAGCATATACATACCTCTCACAGCATATACTTTTTCAATAATGATGTAACTTAAAGTTAAATTCTACCTTATATTACATTATTAATGAGAAAACCGCCTACCACTACACACATCTGAAACAAATCTAGCATCGGGTTTTGTTCAAAATGTGTTCTTTTGTACATGCCATCTTACAACTGAACTTAGCATCTGATCATCTATTTTTAAAAGCCTCAACAGGATGCACATCATGTCCTAAAAAGCTAGGAATGAGACCTCACACTAAACGACAATATGTTCAATTCCAGTCTCTAAAAAGGTTAGAGAATCCAGGGATGGGATGGGCTTGGCATGAATAAGCACCCCTAACCTCCCTGATTTCTAAGACAGACACAGACTTCATCCACAGTGAAATCATTCCAGTTTACATTCAAGTACAAACGTATGTATAAGATTATCATATGCCCAGTCCTTGTAGGATTTGGAAAGTTAAGTTTCCCTGCTAAGTACAGCAAGTAAGTAACAGTTTGAAAGAAAATTTTAAAATTAAATGCAACTTAAAAATTATACTGCTTATAATCCAATGCATACAGATTATTTTCTCAAAGCCAGCACCTCCTTACCTATCTTTAAAAGACTTTAATCCTAGCTACTCGCATGACAGAAGCAAGCTATCACTTAGGTCTGAAGCCACTGATAAAATGATGCAAGCAAACCTGAGCATGCTGTCTGTCACGGAAGACTGATGAACTAAATTTATCTCTTGATTTTTTTCCAGCTTCATTTTTTAAATCCCAGTAGCAACCGGGGGCAAGTAGAAGATGAAAACAGTACTGGGCAAAATGTCTACTTGCTTCCTGAGAACTGTTTACTGTGATTCACAGCTCCCTGCTATGGGACTATGCAAAACACAGCTCATCTACCAGAACAGGCTTTCTGCCTGAGAGAGTTGTGCTGCTGAGCCAATAACAGATGCAAGAAAACTGAACAGTGACTCAGAACCATCTGCAATTAACAAAAATACAAAGAAACTGGATTTTGCAACTGTGAAAACTGAATTAAACTTATAATTAATCAAGAATTAATTAGTAAATCCACTGCGAGCCCGTCATGTTTCTGTTTGAGATAACTACTCACCACAGGACAAGAATAATATTTACAATAAGCCAGTATGAAATACAACATTCCTTTAAATTTTAGGCTAAACAGGTATTCCAAACAACTAGGTTATAATAGGCATTTACCCGCAGGCAAGCTATTCACTTGCCAAATTTAGGAGAGCATGTTTGATGTCTAAGTCTATAGAAAGCCATCTTTCATTAATCTGGAAAAAGATACATAAGGTACTGTTAAGACTTGGCTCTCTGAGTCTTCCTTACAGAGATCCTGTCTCATTTTCTGCAAGAAAGGTAATAAATGTGCATAAATTCTCTAGTTAGGTGGGCTACTTCTATCACTGCATTAAAGTAGGGGTTTTTTCCCTTCACTTTTTCTCTCCCTTTTAGAAAAGACCAAGAGTGAGCTGCCACTGACACAACTGGTGAAAAGGCCTCTGAGATGTGGTGATAGGAGGGGACCAGGTCATCAACAGACGACTCACAATCTGCACCTCTGAGCTAACTGGAATGAGTTCTAAGTAGGTAATATATGCTGGTTACAGATCAAAACCCACTCTTGAAAGTTGTGGGGTATTGTCTCATGTTTTTATGAACAGCAAAATTAAAAAAAAAAAAAAAGACAATAAATCCATCACTAGAGCTATACTGATGATGAATTTCAGGTCACATTCTTTCAAGAAAGTAAGATGTTACATGTTCTAAGTGCCATGGCTTGAAAAGCAGCCGATGGGAAAAAAAACAATTCCACACTTTTTTGTTACTGACATCTTGGATGCTCTTGTAATTAAGAAGAGAGAGATTAAGCATAACTTTTCAAAAATATTTTCTTGTGGAACTTTTTCCAAAGAGAAAAAAAATGTCAAAGCTCAAGACTAAAAAATATGATTTTAAGAACTGCATGACTGTTTTGTCATCTAATTTTTAAACAATCTGTTCATCTAACTTCTGGCATCTTGTTTCAGAACTTAATGTATTGGAATAGTTTTTAAAAAATTTAACTGCTTTCAGCCTCTTAACATGCCTAATAACAAAACAAATACAAAATTCAAAGAATGCGTATTTGCCTACAGAAGTCTGCAGAGCCATCCGGAAAGATATTTATTAAAAAAAAAAGGCCACTTAAGAATGTAAACCTTTCTGCATATTTAATATGGAACAGGGTTAGGTATATTGTCTAGGAACAGGCAAACACGGTTCAGATCACTTTTCTTAACGTATCTGATAGTCTAAAGATTGAACCACTCTGAATCCCGGGCCAACTTTTCAACGAGGAAGACATGGATGCAAAATTCCACGTTAGCATTGTACTGTACAGGTACAACCTATTTTTCAAAGGATGATTACTTGCCACTTCTTACCAACACCTGAACCATCAATCTTGCTTTTAACTCTCCCTGGCATACATACGCAGGACACACATATCACTGACCAGTTTTTCAAAGTTGCTGCTATAAACAACTTGGCTTTAGAATCTAAGATCTCGACGGAAAGGCCAGGGTGGAAACAACCACCCCCAAATCAACAAAAATACCCAACTCTGGCAGGGCAGAGAGACGAATGAAATCCGGATGCCCGACTCCCTAAGACTCTCCAAGTAAGTTTCCCCACCTATTTTACCGACTTGTTTCTGAACTCCGCACCCGGGCACAACCCACACTATCTTGTTTGCAAAAGTCACGTCCAAGCCTAATCACACAGTTCAGCCACCGAGGAGGAGGAGGAGCAAAGCACGTGCTCAACATTGTTTTTATTGCCGAGTAAGGTGCAGCCGGAACACAACGGCAGTTCAAAAAAAAAAAAGGGAAAAAACCCAAACCAAACAAACCAACCACCAAAACCAAGCGAAAACAAACGGCTGTGCACAGCCGTTCAACGCCCTCCTGATAACGCCTTCCCAGGAGCCAGAGCCCAACGAGCTCCCCGCTCTCCCCCTGCAGAAGGGCTGATCTGGGAACAGCAGGGATGCGCTGCGGGGGGCACGGGCTCACAGAGCGGGGGGGGTTGGGGGGCCAGACACGAACCCAGCCCCGATCGCCGCGAACCACCCGTTCCGCTGCACACAACGGAGGGTTTCCCACTTTATCACGGCTACCGCAGGAAGGCTGCGGGGCAGCGATCCCCCACCAACACTGGTGGACTAGGATTTAAGGCTCTCCCGCTACTGCCGGGGCAGGATCCCCCTGACAGGGTCGGCTCCTTCGGGCCCATCCCGGCCCGGGGCGCGGCGCCGCGGGGCTCCCACAACCCCCGAGCTCTGCCGGCCCCGCGGCTCGGGCCCCGCTCCCCAGGTCTGGCACCCTGAGGAAGGTCCCGCTGCGCCGCCGCCCCTTTCCCATCTCTTCACCTGGCGGCTCCCTGCTGCGCTTCGCATTAACCGGGGCTCGGGCCGCGCTGGCGCCTCCGCTCCGGCCACATCAGCTCTCTCCGCTGAAGTCGACCCCAGCAGCGCCGCCGCCTCCTCCGCCCGGCTGTCAGGTCTGTCCCGTCCCGTCCCGTCCGCGTCGTTCCTTCGCTCCTTCCCTGCCTCCCTCTCTGTTTACTTCCCAGCGGCGCAAGCGACGCGGAGCAGCCAAAATGGCGGCGGGCGGGCGGGCGCTGAGGCTGCGCGGCCCCTCCCCTGCTCCGCCGCCATCGCGGCGCCTCCCGGCGAGGGAGGGCGGCGGCTCCTCCTACTCCAGCCCGCTGCTCCTTTCCCCGCCACGGCTGGGTACCGCCCGCCCCGGGCAGGGAGGGAGCAGGGAAGCATGGAGGCGTACCGCGGGCAATCTCAGAACCAGTTTGGATTGGAAAAGACCTCAGGGATCATCGAGTCCAACCTGTGAACAAACATTCCCCATGTCAGCTAGACCACGGCGCTGTGTGCCATGTCCCCCTGTAGGGACGGTCACTCCGTCACTTTCCTGGGTGGTCCGTTACAATATCTAATCACCCCTTCTGGGAAGAAATTCCTTCTCATGTGCAACCTAAACCTCCCCTGGCGCAGCTTGAGGTTATGTCCTCTCGTCCTGTCACTTGTTACTTAAGGAGAAGAGGCCAACCCTCACAAGGCTACCACCCCTTTTCAGGTACTTGAAACTCGCTCCAGAGCCTCTGCTTCTCCAGGCTGAACAACCACTGTTCCCTCAGCTGCTCCTTGTCAGACTTGTGTTCCAGACCCTTCGCCAGCTTCATTGGCCTTCTCTGGATATTCTCCAGCATCTCAGTGTCTTTCTTGAAGTGAGGGGTCCAAACCATGATTCAAGATGCAGCTTCACCAGTGCCAAGCACAGGGGAAGAATCACGATCCTTGTCCTTCTGGCCACACTATTTTTGACACTGGCCAGGATGCCACTGGCATTTTTGGCCACCTAGGCACACAGGATAGCACCAGCAATAGAGCCAGATCTTCATCACTGGTACAGCAAATTATCTCTGTGATTTGAAAGCCCCATGCCAGGTCAGCCTTAGGAATAGATGTAATGGAGTAAGCAAAGCATGAATGCTTCCTGGGACTGGCAGGCACTGGGAATGATGTGCTTGGGATACTGCCAGGCAGAGAAAACAAAGTGATTTGTAACGTTTCCCATGGGCTACAAATGCCTTGTTACCATGTGTCCCCCGCATATGTGGTGCACCCCAATACAGCTTGTTTTTCAGCAGTGTACAAGACTGAACTCTTTACAGTTGTTGAGATTCCCAAAACTTAATTATTCACTCATTCCAAGATACAATAAATTACTACTTGAATTGTTATGATCCCAATTCCTGTAATTAAGTTTCTTGGAAACAACTGGATGTGATCCAATGCTCTCCCCAGTCTTGAAATGGCTTTGAGACGGAGTAACAGCTCTTCAGTGGTTGCTGAAACATCACCGTACCTGAGGTCTTTGAGGAGCACTTTATATAAATACATTACCTTGGATACTGAAATTCTGCTAAAAAATAAGCTTTTTTTTTTTTTTTTTTTCTTTTCTAGTTCTTTGAAATTATTAGTGGAAAAAAAAGACTTGCATAGAAATGGGAATGTTTTTCAGTTTGTCAGAGAAATGTGCATTTTAATTTTGAGTTTCTATGAGGAAATAATCTCTTTTTCTCCAAAATGTCTTGAGCTATTTTACTAAAGCTTGGCCATTATGGTTCTCTGTGTATTTATGAATCTACACCCAGCCTTCAGCTTTTCAGGAAATGCAGCAAAACTCTGGAAATAAGAGGTGAGTTATCACCTCACCTTGGGCAGATTATTGAGCATCTTAGACATGCTTGTAATAGCAAATATATGACTATGTAACTTGCTCTGATCAAATTCTGGTGTCTGCAGAAAAAAAAAAAGGAACATCTTGTGACCAAAACAAATATTTTCGGAGTCTGTGTAGAAGTTTTGGGTGATATAACAGTGGCAATTTCATTATTTTGAGGTAACTTCTACTGCATTATCTCAGTTTCAATGTATTGACTTGGTGGGAGGGACTTCTTACAGTGCCTTGCAGTTACAATTTGCTGCCTTATCTTTGGAGTAAACAAAGTTTGGCTCAATGCCTGTGCCCGTATTTGCTTTGTTGTAACTGCTTGTGTATGTTTTAGGCACTGTATGTGTGTGTGCAGGACAAGAAAAAATAGTGCAGAAAGAACTCTCTGCATTACATTATTTGAGGACGTAGTAGCTAGAATCAGTTAGAAAGGCACCTGCAGCTCTGTCCTTGGGGCTGAATCAGGCCCTGGACATGGTGCAGAGCACTGCCAAAAGTGT
Source organism: Empidonax traillii (assembly GCF_003031625.1). Classification (NCBI taxonomy): domain Eukaryota; kingdom Metazoa; phylum Chordata; class Aves; order Passeriformes; family Tyrannidae; genus Empidonax; species Empidonax traillii. The sequence continues at coordinate 350,293 of NW_020955616.1, read as the reverse complement.
CTGTGGCATCTGCTGGCAAAGCACAAGAACTGGGGAGTTTACCAGAACTGAATGACAGAAAACCTATGGGCAGGGGGTGGTGTGAATGCCCTCTCCTGGCACCCGATGAGCCCCTCATGGCTGGCTCTGGCTTAGCTGGTAGGCAAAGCCCTGCTGTTTGTAGAGCTCTTGGACTCTGGTAGCTGGTGCTGAGACAGGTGGCAGGAGGTTAAGGAGGGTTCAAGTAGCAAAGGTCCAAAGACAAGAGAGGTCTGGGCTGTTCTGTGAAAGAGTTGTCTTGTTGCCAGCTGTGGCCAGGTACCTTGAAGCTTTAGTCAGCAATTTGAACACCTTTAACAAGTATGCCTTCATTCAGGAGTTTCTCTGCCTTATTAATCACTTAACTAACAGTAAATGAGTTTCTGAGAGAAGAGCATTTTAAATGATAAAGGTGAAATTGTTTTATTTGTGAACACTCTCAGTAGTGCCAGAAAAACTCCAGGGCTTGTGCTGAGACCTGGTATGCAGAAATGAGACTATTGAGGATATCATCTTGTAATTTTTTTATTTTTACAAAACAGAAGGAGAAGCTGTATGAAGTTTCACTCTTTCTGGTGGGAGAGCCACTCACTTATGGCAGAGATTTGACCACTATCATAATGTGAAGATCAGGAACAGCCCACAGACATCCTTCCATAAAAGCCAAGAGAATGATAGCCAGTGACCGCCCAGTGTCTAATGGGAGATCTCCCCACATCAGGCTGAGGTTGTAATGGTACGCCTCTTCCCATTTCAGCTGACAGATTACCTGCTTGATGAAGCCTGCAAAAACACTGCAAATGCCAGGGCTTGACTGTAAATGCGACAGCTTTCAGCACTGAAAAGTCTCATCTGTGCTGATTTTCTGTCCCTATTCAAGTAGCTCTGAAGCAGGCCTGCAGTAAGCAGCTGAGCTCCACCCTGATAAGCCTGGCTGGCATTTGACTAGGAAAAAAATACAGAGGGGAAAATCACAGAAGCAGTTGGAAAAGAGTTAAGTAACAATAAAACAGACCAGATCCAGCTATGATGAAAGTATGTCAGGCTTGCAGGGCATGAGTAGCCTACTCCGATTTAATGAAAATAAAAGCAGTGAAAAATATGGGGATATTAGTGTGACAATCCTCAGAAGATTGTGCAGAAAAAAACAAGGGAAAACAAAACGTTTTCTTTAACAATGCCAAAAAGGAAGTGATTGTTTTCCAGCAATAGATATAATTTGGGAAACTTCCTGTTTTTATTATCTTAATATGTCTACACAGGAAAATTTTCTAGTAGGAGGAAGTTCTTACGCTGTTAGAGTATAGTAGTACGGACTAATAAAATATTATCTATCACAAGCAAGACCTTATAGATGTAACTTTTTTTTTTTTCCCCAAAAAATGTAGCCACAAGTAAAGTGGTCCTTAAACCAGAGGGGCTCAATTTAAGGGCTCATGGCCTTAAAAAATAAAAAGATAAATAAAATAAAAAATAACAAAAAGATAAAACATAAAATAAAAAGATAAAACTAAGGATGAGCAACAGCTCATAGATAGGGTGTTGACTGCAGCAGGATGATTACTTGTTGCTCACCCTGCTGTAAAAGCTGGAGAAAATTGCTTTACGATGTTCCTCCAAACTCAATGTCTAAGTATTATTTCTGTCTCTAGAGGCTATAGTAATTCTTCCCAGATGAATGGCTACCACGGTTGCTTCATCAGCTAAAGCTGTCATACTACTCTGCTACGTTTGGTTAAAAAATTGCTCTTTGCTGGAACTTCTGATATGGGAGTATCCTGGCATGGCTTTGGCTTGGAGTGCCACACAAACAAGCAGAGTGTGCTGAGCCGTGCAAGCAGCAACACAGACAACACCTGGTCTTTTCCGTGCTATGGACCATGGATCACCAGCTGACAGGAGAACAATACTGCTGGAAAGGGGCGGCACCAGCTCATCGACAGGTTGACCCGACAACATCCTGGTAGAGGATTTTTTTGGTTTACAATTTTCTCTGTGTTCTGTGGTTCTCCCTGCAAATCAGTTTGGCTGTCTCTGCCAGTGGCTGAGGAGTTAACGTGGTTAGCAAGCCAGCAGTGCTAAAAATTCCCCAAGAGACTTATTGCTAAGAGGGGGCTGGCGTTTGTATTAGGACTGGCCTCGGTACCAGGGCACAGCATAGAAAAACCCAGAGGCATAGAAGTAGAGACAGCAATCTTACGAGTAACAATGTCTTGAACTGGGATGTTGTTGCTCAAATCCTGTTCGTATTGGAGAAAATGGGGATAGAGGAGGATACAAGTGCAATGTGCTATCTTTCATACGATATGTCTATTAGAGCAAAACCTATAGGGAGTAAATTGCATTTACACTGTAGCTCAGATCATCCCTCTGCTATTACTGCTCCTTGACAGAGTCCACTGATACAACCTGCTCCCAGGCAGATGCCTTTAAGAGGTTGTTGTTCAAGTCCACTGGCCAAGTTTCTAAGCCTCGTTGTTGGGAATTGGCATTAATATGGTGAATTACTGCTTGTGCATCAAACCCCATCGTATCAAACCACCTGAATCTCTACTTAATTGACACAACAGCACTGCATATGTGGCCACAGTGGAGCATGCATTCTTTGTGTGCCAGTACGCTCCATGCCATCCTTCCTTCTTCTCATGGCTGCTCAGGAGGAGTGCATGGCAGAGACAAGACATAGGACTGTGGCTGAGTGGAGTGGGAATGTTTTCCAGGGCAGCTGAGTGAGCAGAAAAGTTAAATTGCAGGAGTGGCTGTATACAAAGCCACATTTACGAAAGGAATATTAGTGAGTGGACAGGGAAGTGGAAATACTAGACTAGCTGAGACCTAACATGGGCTAAGGATTCTTGAATCACCTGGGATGCAAAAAGGAGTGAGAGTGTAGAAGCAATGCCATGGATGGTGATAGCAAACAGCACTGCATGTGCTGCTCCAAAGCTGACCCAAAGCAGTGCCTCAAATACTGTGTCCAAGGTTTCAAGGGGCCAAGTAGCCTATTAGGTACAACACGGGAAGAAACAGTTATCTCCAAAGGGATTGTATTTCAAGGAGCAGCAGACAGCCTACACGAAACCTTGCAGTAAGAGCAGAGAGCACCTCCTCAATCCCAACAGCCTGCAGAGTTGAACATTACCTGAGAAAACGCTGGTCAGCTGGCAGGGCATCATCTTTGGGTGATTATCCATGACTCATGATGCCCCGTTGCACCTGACTGCTTTGTCATCAGTTTGTTCTGCATTTGGCTGCATCTCTGTAGGTGTACCTGGTGAAGAGCCTGCTGCCCGGAATGCTTGGCAGCGCAAGTTCACTATGAGATCCCATCACTGAGAGCAGGGGGTGTGACAGCACAGCCCCTCCAGGACACCATGGGCTGTGTGGTGTGGTACACCACTGTGTACCAAAGCATCTGTGGTACACCCACTGCACTCTCAGGCACCTGCAATGTCTGGCATGGGCTAACCAGAGGGCTTTGGCAAAGCCCTGCGAGACTGGAGTTATATCCCAAATGACTGGGTGGTCCCGAAGCTCCCTACTAGCTTCTGTGTAGGTGAAACAGAGACTACCTTAGTATGATGTAATCAACAAAACCTGTTTAGTAAGGACCAAGCTTATTTAGCCCTGATGGCGACATATTAATTAGCTTTCTGTTATTAACTTTTACTTTTCACTTTGTGCTCAGTGGGTGGATACACTCATGAAAGTTTAAGCTACTTGTAAACTAATGATCAAGTGGGAGTGCTGAGGCTTTACTTTAGCCAGGAGCTGAGTTCGGTGTAAATTAGCTGAGTGTGGTGGGCTGTGGCAAACAGGGTGGTGCAAGCAAGAACTGAGTATTTCCATTGCGTGAGCTATGGATCAGCAGGTGACAGAAAAGCATGTGAGACTGCTGGAAAGGCATACAGCAATCTTATTGTGGACTGATCTGATTAGTGGCCTGCGCTGGCATCTGGCTGTAATCACCGGCAGAGATTGGTGTGCGGGGAGGTGTGGTGACGTGAATGTCTGAGACAGCGTAGGAGCGGAGTGTCTGAGATTCAACCATTACGTGAGGGAGCTGCAGTCTGCCCAGAAGCCTGAGGTCATGCCACCCTCCTTGGAGTAGTAATTGGGGATGGTCACTTGTGTGTAAAAGAGACATTTCCCTGACACTGTCTGTCCCTCACTTCCATCCACTTAATAAACTGAACATAGCAGTGCCATGTCTTTTCCACACTGTAATCTAAATTTCCTAAATCAATACTTATATTAATCTAGAATGAAAGAGAAGGCTAAAAAATTAAAGAATACAATTAACTTGTAACTATGGTGCTACACTCAAAAATTTTCAAAAAAGGCCAGTGGGTCAGACACCCAATATGAAGACGATCACTGCCCCTGTCCTGCTGGCCACACTATTTCTGATACAGGCCGGGATGCCAGTGACCTTCTTGGCCACCTGGGCACGCTGATGGCTCATGCTCAGCTGACTGTCGACCCAGCATTCCCAGGTCCTTTTCCACTGCACCACTCTGCCCCCAGCCTATAGCACTGCAGGGGATTGTTGTGACTTGAGCGTAGGACCCCGCACTTGGCTTGCTGAACCTCATACTGCTGGCCTCAGCCCACCCATCCAGCCTGTCCAGATCCTTCTGCAGAGCTACTGTGAAAAAGACAAATTGTATTTCAGAGGCTTGTGACCTTCTGAGAACTCTTTCAAAGTGCAGACATACATGCTGCTCCATGTGAACCAGCATTAGCAGGGTGGTTGGACTGGACGATCTCCAGAGGTCCCTTCCAACCCTAACCTTTCTGTAATTCTGCGATTACAGATGTCTGAAGTTTTCTGAATGCAGTCTTTTGTGTTTTAAAACACTGTTGATAATTGAAATGGAAATAAAATTCTTCATATAAATGCCAGCACATTTATCCAACTTTTTTGTTAAAAAACAGAGCAGTGGCTTTTCTGTTTTAAGTACTTCCATAACCACCAGTTTAACCACTAAACTTTCCTACTTTTTAAAAGAGTCTGCTAAAAAAAAATTAAAAGACACCTCCCTCCTCCACCCGTTTTAAAAAAAGCATTTCTGAAAATGGAGGCTTACACATTCATTAGACTTTCACTGTATACAAATGTACAGTGGCTTTATTGACATGTACATTCCATTATGTTTACAGCTGCAAGATATGAGGCACACTCAGTATTGCACTTCATTAAAATTTCAGGCTCAAACATAACCCAGATGTTTAAATGAAACTGCTGTTGTAATTTAATAATTCTTATACAGGACAAACATTGATACCTTTATATACAGCGTGATACTTGTTACATTTATGCCTTCCTACCACATTTTTTAATTTTTTTATAACAGTCTAGGAAATAAACCAGAATATTCTTCTTTCCCATCCCCACTTGTGATGCGTTACAATTGTACAAGATTACAAAAAGTCAGTATACAATAATCAGTAATTTTTTCTTTCTCCTGAAAGCCAGCATCATTCATAGTCCACAGACACACAGATCCTTTAACAGCCATTGTTTATTTGTAAATGTCCAATGTTTCCTAGCCGATGACTGTAATGGCCACATGCAAACACCTCACAAATTTTGATGTCTTGGTTCAAAAAATGTCAATATCTCACAGCAAGAATTATGTACATGGTATTTGGCATCCTTCTTGCACTGCAAATTGTTCCTTTTACCTGGGTTATGAAATGGTCCCATCCTCATCCCATCTGGACTTTGTTTTCAGGACACTTGAGGGATGAGGGCACCTGTTTTGCTCTGGTTAAAAAAAATGCTAGTCTAAAAAGTGTGAGCATTTCTGCAAACCCCACAACCCAGAGCAAATTCTTCACCAGTGGGTGGATGGACAACATGAAGTGGACATTCTGTTCCTTCAAGTTGTTTACCTTTGGGACCTACAGTGAATTTCAGGGTGAGGGGGAAAAAAGAAAAAACCCAAAGATTAATGCTTGCAGACAATGTAAACCAACATACATTCCCTCAAAAACCCATGATAACTGAAGGTAATACATCTATAATATGAATTTATAAGGCATCAAAAACGAATGTTTAAGAAATGGCAGCTAGGAAGGTGCTTGTACACAGTCAGATTTAAGCAAGAAGTCTGAAGGCTTAATAGGCCAAGAAAAGAAAGTCAAATCTGACAAAACATGATCAAAAACTGTTAGCTCCTTTAAACAGTTATTTCTAATGTTGAACTGGTATTTGAAGAGAAAAAAAAATTATCAAACTGCCATTAATTTAAAATGATCAAACTGAAAATAAAAAAGTTTTATCTCAATCATACTGTGGAAGAAATTCACACAATCTAAGAGCAAAATTATTAGGAGTTACATTCTGCAGTAAACAAAAACTCTAAGGTTACACTGGGAATTGTAACTTTCTTCGTTAAGATATTTACATGAAGTAAGTAAACAAAAAGATCTCTTTTTTTCTCAACAGCGAGGTAAAATATATGATTTAGTGAGGTCAAATCAGTAGCACGTGAATTTGGAAATTAAGGCATTTGGGTAACAGTTTGCACATGACAGCTGCGTAGAGATACATCATTTAATAGTTTTACACATCGTTCCATATCTGGAGTCTGAACTGATATAGGGAAATTGAAATGTTTTTCTATATCAAAGTATCTAATGTTTAAAAGATCGGTGCAATGACATTGCCAGAAAAACAACAAAAATCAAAGGCATGCATATTAACAGACCCACTCTAGTATCATTGAAGTTACTAAACTTAAAATTTGTATGACTGACTCTCTGGTTTTCCTAGAAAAAAATCAGCAAGAAAAGGTAAGAATATCAATTAGAACTAGTTACTTATCTTCAAATTCAGTGGGGTAAATTTGCTTTGTAAAATTCCTACCTGCAGGACAGTGTGGGAGTTCTTCTTTAGGGATGCTTGTCATTCTTTGGAAATCATCATGGCAAGCATTGCAAAAATGCGTTGTCCCAAAACAGAAAAAAACAGCAACTGAACAGCAGTAGCGGCATTTGTATTCTAAGAAATCTGTACCATGTTTGGGACACATCTGAGCAAAGGAAAGCAAACACCGATTAATGAAGTACCCACGCTCTAACAATCCCAACAACTCATTTCTACATTCTGTAGCATACAGCTGTATTACACAACATTGTTACAATACCTATAATTACAAATGACTGTGAACTGTTGTACAGCTCAGGCACGCAGAGCTTCAGATTGAAACAGAAACATGAATACAAGTTATTTACTTACCTGAGCCCTTGAAACATCAGAGCACGCGCCACAGATAAGCTCTCTGGGATCATAGTCATCTCCTTGTCCAGCCTCAGCATCACAACGAGCTTCACCACCAAAATATGCCTTAATTGTAGATAGAAATGATTGGACATTAAACAAGAGAAAAGTATTCTTTTAACCAATTCAATGTGAGGAGAAAATGATGAATGATACAGCCACTACAGTAGCCTCCCCTATGCTGATCTCTCTCAACTCTGTCTCTGGACACATGTTTTTGAGGCATTCAAACAACGTCTCAGGATAAACAGGACCAAAAACTGTGCAACATACCCTGGGGTCTATGCAAGTGACTTAAAGGCTTTTGAAACAGCATCTGGATGCTCTATGAACTCTATGTAAAAAAGACAGGAATGAGGTTGAAGGCAGCACAAAAACAATTCACCAGGAGGGCTTTTTACTAACTAAAGGGAATACCAAGTTTTTATGCTCACGTGGGATCCCTTATAATTAGAATTTTGGTATTTTCTGCAGATTCTCATCTTATTCTACCAGACACACTGGGCACAAAAATGCACCAAAGTGAGCCTGAAACTCTGATGATTTTCCTCATCTACAAAAGTGTTTCCACATAGAGTGGTGAGATGAGGTGATGAGTAACTTTCTTCATTATCATCTTATTATCTAATTAAACACTGCACAAAATTCTTACACTCAGCAATTCTAGCAATTTTTGCAGTGTTTTTAAAAGGATGGGGAAAGTGGTCTCGAGGCAACTGTGAGGAAGGAAAAATTTAAGCACCCTACTTTCCCCCAAACTCTGCAAACTAAAAAAGAAAGAGGGAAAGTCCTATGGAATGCATGTCAGAGAATTAGGTAGTAGAGCCTGGGGTGACCAGGTGCTGAATTAAAGAAAGAAGTTAGAAATTTGATAGCTGAATGTTCCTATTCTGTGTTCCTATGAACACAGTATGAAAGGGAATAATGAGATAAAAGGGAAAGAAAAAGAGGGCAATAAGAAAAACATTGAAATGCCAAGTATTAAATACTGGAAAGAAAGTGTAAGAAAAAACAGGGACAGGGTTAAAAACTGGAGAAAGACGAAAAAAGAAATTATTTTTGTAAGGAATGAAAAAAAGGCAGTAGGAAAGTTTCTAAAGGATGTGGAATGAAAATGGATGAACTGTGGGAGGCACAAATAAAAGTGAATTGAGTAACTGTGGACTAGTGAGCTAGAGCAATGCATTACAGTCCTTCCCTAGCATACGGAAATGAATCCTTTGTTCTCTTATTTCCAAACTGCTCACTTTCATTTAACAAAAAAAATATTGGGGTTGCCCTTGAATATTTGATCATGAAACTGCCTTACTCCATTCATTCCTAAAGGAAAAAAGAAAAAGATGTAATCAAGTTGGGCACTAAAATCAGCTTCAGATGAAAGAAGCAAAGGGAGGGGGTTACAATTATTAAGGTTGGAAAAGACCTCAGAGATCACTGAGTCTAACCTTTGACTGAACAGTTCAGTGATTATCCAGAATTTCCACAGCCATTGTCTCTAACCACAGATAAAGATCTCTTTGCTGATGGGGAAACCCAGGGGCTGTTTGAGATTTTGTCTTCTGGGTAAATTTTATATCCTCTTCCTGGAGAGAACTGTACGCACACGACCTAGAGTCCATAAGGCTAGACCACATATTTCCTCTTTCTACTCCTTTTTCATTCTTCCTACACTTCTGCCCCAAAGCCAGTTCACTGCAGTTAAAATGAACTCCCAACAAGGGTAAAAGTAATATTTTCATGGCATCTTAGTGAGGAGCTCTCCATATTGCAGAGTTAGAATGAAATATGTTTACACTATTTTAATGCTGACGTAAAGTATGACTTGGAAGTGGGACAACGGGATGGTTGATGTTCTAACACAGTATCACCTGCACATTCTTGTAAGGAGGCTATCGTGCTTTTGCTTTCTGAGCTGCTCTGTACATACATTTTGTATATACAACTGCTCTGTATATACACCTTTACAAGATAAAACACTGTGTACATCTCATTTGCTCAACACCTTTTCATTAAAATGATTATCCTATGAGCAACTTCTTTTCCTGCTTTTCTACTCCATACAGAATATATTAAATATATGTTCCATCCTAAGAAATTACTTTTAAAACTATAACACACATTCAGTAATTAATCTCCATACCTTTTTGCACTTGTAGCAAACATAATAAGCATATCTGTTCATAGCATAGCCAGCTGGGTCATTATAAAATCTAACACCTGGCGTTGTGATGGCCTCACTCTTGTGCAACCCTTCATACTCCAGTCTCATTAGCGCTTTTCTCCTCACATCTTCATAGAGTTCTTTGATTGGATCAAGCAAATCCTTTAATACTGTATGATTGATTTTGTTCTGAAATAAAAGAAATACTGATTGAAGTATCTTGCATTTTTATCACAACAGCTATGATAATTTGTATTATGGTCAAGCAGAAATAATATGATGGATGTCATAAAAACCTAAGAGCTTGGGCAGCAAACATTTCAAAAAATGGCTGATATATTATATCTCTATTTGCTGCAAAAATAGTAAGCAGGAATGCTCTTTCCACAGTCTCTTGTTATAAGAAATCATCAGCCCTTACAACAGACTAACAACCACAGAGGGATGGTCAAGAATACACAAAATATTTAGCGCAGCAGAGGAATATTCTGATTGTATGTTGTTTTAAATTTTGGTCCTTTTTGACTTACTACTAAGCAATTAGGAATAATAACTGTCAGTCCTCTGTGGCAGCTCTTTATCATTTAATGATCATAAGCTATTGCCATAAACTACCACAATGCAGCATGACAAAAGAAACAAGCATGCAGAATGGCTGACCATTCCAGAACTTCATATTCCTACGGTGTTAAGGTGCTCTCCCCTTCCAGCTATCATGGGATTTTGATTACACCAATTTAAATTTTGTGGAGTATAAAAGGAATTTCTAGTCATTTAAGCCCAAGTAAGTATGCGTATTCTTCAGATCTATCCTCATACTGAAAAAACGAAGCAGAAAAGGAAAACCTACATATCAGGTAACCTGTTTGATCTAGGCAGGCACGCAGCTCATTTACCTTGCAAATAGGACAGGACATAAACCCAAAAGTTATCCTTGGCCCAAGCCATCTGTTTTCTAGTACTCGTTGACAGCATTGCAAATGGAAAACATGGCTGCAGTCCAGCTTTAGAAAAGAACACATATAAGTGAACACTGAAGTTTCATGGACCACTAAAGTAGAAGTAGTTATTTACTTTTAAGTGGCAACATACATAAATTTCAGTATGATTTCATTTAAAATCCTACAAAACCCCTATTTTCTTCTTAACAAAGAGAAAGAATATGAAATGGTCATTAAAATCATAACCGCTCCAAACCACCTGTGGATATATGAAACAATTATGAAGTATATCTACTAATCACCTCAGTTCTTTTTCTCCTTTATAAAATACGTGTTTTAATAAAGTAGACCCAGCAAACTAAATTGATCCAATCAGTTTTTTTGAAATAGAAGTAATGCCAGACAAAAAAGCTTTTCAAGTAACCTAAACATTGTAATGATGCCTGTGTTTAAATTTTTAAGAACATAATTTGAAGGACTATGTATTTTAGCTTTTTACTAAACATTACAATTATAACAGTATTCTCTTAAAAGGGAAAAAAAAATCCCAGAAACCTGGATAGCTGGTGCTGCTGAAAGTGCTTCAGTAAAGCAGATCATGCACATGTCATCAGCATCTTGTTTAAGACTTGTAGCATTCTTATCACAGCCATGCAAGCATGGCAAACAGTGCTCTTCATTCTTAACGCCTCCACAGGGATGACCGCAGGGGTGTGTCTTGCTGCAGGCAATTTTAGCATACTCCTATTAAAAGCAAAGAGTTAATCACCTTTTCCCCTTCACTGAGTGTCACTTTTTGAAGGACTTCTGGTCTGTGCAATGGACTGAGATGAAAGAACCATGATTCATGTTGTCTACTGCTACAGCACGTACTTGGGAAAAACTGCACTTGCAATAACAATGGTTACTTACGTAACTCCTGAATAGAAATGGCTTAATGAAACCGTAATTAAAAAATTTCAATAGAAACAGAACTGTTCTTTGATCCTCCATGTGTATTTTACATACTGAGTGCTTCCTGATTACCATGCATTAGCAGCCTTTAAGATGTCTGCAGATTCTGGCCTTTCAGGAAAGGTATCAAGTAACCCACTCTTAAGAACATATTATAAGCTAATCATTAGTCAACATAAAGCACTTTTACATGGAAATGGAATTTTAACCATCTCTAATTCCTATCCCTGATAAGTAGAAAACTTACAAAAGTTGCCCAGAAGCTAACAACAAACCGAACTGAATTGATATTACATTAATATAATGTATTCATAGGCTGAGGGAGAGAAAAAGATGGCCAACTTGCTTCATTTAAACAGAAATAAATAGGGTGGGATGAAAAACTGGTTAGGATTTGGCCCTCTGCCAATTTCACCCATATTGTAGGGCACAAAACCACTTAGGATACATGGATACAGCTAACAAACCTGGCCAAGTCACGTTCTGTGCCTACGTAATGCACAGGCTGTTAGGCAAACAAGCTTTATCAAGCTTTTCAGTACACTAGACTTCACGTTGACAGTGTGTATTTTACTTCATAATTGCAACACTATTGTGAAAACTTGAGATACTTTTGAAGATAATAATGAAACTACCCAGTGTTTTGGTTGACTGTTGGTGTTTGTAGTATGTAATTAAAATTAATATTTAAAAACTCAAAAGTATTTGAATGATAATATTCAATATTAAAACCTTTTCATATTAGAGGCCTGATTTAAAATGGAGCACAGGGATGAACCAGGTTTACTCAAAATAAGAAGCCTATTTCATCCTGCGGTCTCTTTTATTTATGTAGTTAATGACTGGTACTTGCTAATACACACCTGGCAGTCTGCGTCGGAACAAACGCTTCCCACTGCGGATAATTCCGTTCCACTCCTACATCCACAGAAACGACAGGCTTCAGAACTGCTGGTGGTCGGTTTGCCTAGGTCCACAAGAGTAAACAAAACCAAAAAATGTTCTAATGAAACATAAGGGACTGATACTCTAACAGATATCTAAACAACAGGCACAGAAAACAACTAGAAGTCCAGCAATTCTTATGCAGCTAAACTATTTTATTTTTATTAACAACCAATTAAAAGCATTGCCCTAAAGCAGGTGAAAATCACAATAATTAGGAGAAAAAGCAAGTAATAACAGTTGTGTTTTACCTGTCTGTTCTCTAAACTCCACCATAGCCTTCATAGTTTTAGAATCTGCTAATGCCATCAGCCAGAAAAGTTTGGTCCTACCACATCCCTCATGGAGATCAACTTTGATAGCTTCTTCTTCTTCTTTGAATACCTGTCAAGTTAACCGAAAAGATTCTAAATAGAATCTCTATGTTATTTTTTGTCACTGTCTCTTTAGATTTACATTGTAGGTTTTAGAGATTCTGTGGAGCTTGTCTACTGCAAGCTATTATTCTTTTATACGTTCCATTACTTTTACATCGTGCAGCATGGATAAAGGCTTTGTTTTCAGAAGTAAAAATAAAAAAAATTAACGCTTGATCTAACATGGCTGTGAAACAATAGTGCAGCAATGTTAAGAAGAGAGCTGCACAACATTTTTTTTCTAGTTTAATAAATATGGAGCTTGGTTTTCATAACTCCTATCCAACTCATCCAGTAGGCCACAGTATATCAGAAGCACATAACATCAGAAGTATCTTCACATAACCATGCTGGTAATTTATCAGAGCAACACTGATAATTATGGTCTTAAAAATATGTACTATAGGATAACAATTATAGACGTGTGTAATATTAATATTTTTGATTATCACATAAATACACAGTTGGATGCTTTGGCTACAATGAGGAAAATATAAAATTTTTGCAAAATCAAAAAACTGCATGAGATCCTTAGGGGACTTTATGCAGTCTCTTCTTTTACTCCTTTCCAACTTTTGAAGGCAGTTCTGTTTGCGTTCATTTCACCTGCAATGCAATAAAAGTTAGAAGTTTTCTGGGCATGGATTTATACACTCACTTTAAACTTTAATTCTTATCAGAATCAGAAAAAAATCAACCCCCTCATTGCTTCACAAAGGATATTACATAAGCACGTCGCAGTAACTTACAGGCTGTCCTTTCTGGAAAGGGGAGAAAATTCATTAAAGAGGAATGTATGACTGAAATTGGACAAAGATCAGGAAGCAAACAGAAAACAGGAGAGAGGAAACATGACAGAACTTAAAATTGAAATTGGGGGGCTTAACATTGAGAGATGTAAAGGTAAAGGTGGTGAATAAAGCCCAAAAGTTTAAACATGCTTTTAGAAGTAAATAGGAAAATTTGATAAGTAGCTATTCTGGACAGATTAAAGGAGAAATGTGAGGACTTCTATGAGATAAGAACTTACTTTTTATCAACTGTAATCTGAACAGGCTATATAGGAGAAATCAGAAAAATAAATGAGACTAGACTGTGCTGTGCCATGACAGAAGAGTAGACACAAAAAATGATCTTCCTAGGATGACAAAACAGGAAAATTTCTAAGGGGATTGCAAAGATTATGGCTAAGAGATAAAAGATAACAGATGCCCATGGAACTGCCAGGCTGAGACTCCAGTGCAATTGCAGAGGGACCAGAGAGGAGTGTTCCACTGTAGAGTGAAACTCAACACCAGTGGTCTGACGTTTACATCACACGTGCTCTAGACTAGCAGATCCCGTGCACTGAATGACTCATTAGCTGTGTGTCTCCCTACTTTTTGTACTTAATTTCACCTGAAAACAATACAGTTCATGCACTCCAAAGGCTGTTCAATGACAGAAATCAAAGCATGTTAAAGAGAGATGATCACATCTGCTTTAAAAGCCCATTCCTAATCATAATTAAAACGTTAATATAGATGCATTCTAGGAGAGGGAGAAGAGGAATGATTTTCATTGAATTACCTTTATTACTGACATTTAGTATTTTAACCTTTGTGCAAATGTAAGTAGTCAAGAGGGAAAGGGGAAAAGAAAGGACCACAAAAAACATGAGAGAAATAGTGTCAAGAAAGAGGAAATGTTCAATAATTCCAGAAGTAAAAGCATCTTCAACATTAATTTCAATCAGAAAAAGAAAAATTCCACAGAGAATGTAGTTTCAAGTTTAGAGATGAAAAGGATACAAGAATAACACAAGAGAACACTAATTAGCAGAGTACTCAGCAATTTGCAAAAACTCAAATCTAAGTAAAAGTTTCAATCCTAAAAACAAAACCAAAAGAAGTCATAAAATTTTCAAGCTTACAAATATGACAATATATTTATCTGTGAAAACAGAGTGAAAGCTAGAGGAATATTGTGCAACAAAAGAAGACTGACATAGAAGAACCAGTAGGAATATTTGCTATCAAATGGTCTTCCTGGATATTAAAAAAATATACATACATTAAAAATGAATAGGTTGATATGTCATACGGTAGAAGTAAAGGAGATAAAATTTAACAGGAATAAAGAACCAATGTATACTTAAAAAAGTCTAGGGAGCTCCTAAATTCTCCTAAAAAAGCGTTCTGACCCAATGTTAAACAAAAGAGAAAAAAGCTGATGAACAAGAACTAGAATTAGGGACTGCTACAAGATTTTCTAATCTTCTTCAAAAATAAGGGACAAGAAAATGTAACTAAAAATAACAAAAAATAATTAAATGGAAACTTATCTATCCCATCTCCAAAGGAAAATAAAACACCCCTTTTCAGATTTGATACTTGCTACTGCCTTTTGCTTATATATTATTTGGGGAAATGCACGCAATGTATGATGTCATGTATACTCTACCTGTCTCTGATGAGTTTTTGTTCGCCGGTGGAGATGAAGGAATCGGTCACAATCTGTGCACAAATTCCCACAGACATTACATAAAATGATTGCAGCAGTTTCACCATCATCATGGTTATCACACATTGGCTGAGAGAAGATAGGAAAAAATATTAAATAATTCCTCTTTATCACTTCCTTTCACCACCTGTTTTTATTCTCCCCCCCCCAGTCATACACCCCATGCTTCCCCTCCAATTTATAAAGGGGTATAACGAGCTTGTTTTGACTATTAATGCTTTAGAATAATCAATATTTAAACAATTACTCCTGGTCACATAAAGCCTCATTTACGGCATCAGTTTTTCTGATATTCTTCATCTCATGTTTCGTGTGATGTAGCAAAAATGTGTTTTTCAACAATGTAGTTGAAACGTTTTTAACTAGAGTTGAAACTAGTTGAGGAGATTTCTGTTGAAACTAGAGAAGAGATTTACCTGGTAACAGTGGGTTATGGGCATGTTAACAGAAAAGTTCAGAGATCCGAGTACTCAAGCTTAGTCAGTAGGCATGATATTTACCCTTCATTACTTTGATATGGTATGTTTACTCTGTTCAAACATCTAAACAAAGCTGTAGGTCATCTATAACTCAGAGGCAATATGGTTGAAATAACAAACTTCAAAATCCATCATAAAATTAAGTTTCTCTACTGATACAATTTTTTTTTTTTTAAATTCAACACAGTTGTGTTTTGCAGTTCAAAATACCTGCACAAATAGGAGTTCAACAACTGATTTTGATTATGCATATGCTTGAGAACAAGTTTCCATTGTAATCACAGAACATGTGGTTTCCATGATACTGCTCATGCAACTTGGAAGAGAGTTCTTTCAAAGCAGTTCTGGTAGGGAGACATACAGTTCACCCTCAACATCTGAATATGATGTGAAACAGGATTGGGGAATTTCAGGCTGGGTTCAGCAGCTCTAAGAATTATTTGCTCCAAGTATCCTTGGTTGCTAGTACACAATCTTTCCTTGCCTCCCACTCAGTTAGAAACAGTTTCTCTCTCTTTGGGATAATCATTCTCTACTGAGATGGGGAAGAGGAAGCTAAATTACAGAGAAGTAGTTATTGAGGAACACAAAAGAAGTGATTTTATTATATGACAGGGATTAAGACAGAAAGAAAAAGCTCTGATAGAGGTTGTTGTATCAACTGAGTCAATCTACTCAAATATCCATCCCACAGGTGTTAAGAAGGGCTTGCTTCGTCCTGAACTTAACCTTATTGTTTTAAGTTAAAATTTCTGTTTTCTGAGCCGTGCTTGTCTAGAACACAAATACTTCAAATATGTATGTACAATCTCCCCTGGGAACAAAAGGGACAAATAAGGTTAAGCCAAGCGTACCTTTCCCTGCCATTATTCTAAATTCTTTGATAACTCAATAAATACAAATAAACACAAAGCCGTATGATTTTCAGTCTCACCATCTGTTTCTGTTGCCCATCCTTTCCCATCCATCTTCCTGAGGATAGTCTATCAACATGATCCTGATCAAGAACGCAGAGGGATGCTAAGGCCAGCCACAGCTATTGAAAGGCAAGGTAGAATTAAATGTCTTAGACACATTAAGAACAAAAACCGAAACTCAAACAAATACTAAAAAGATAAACTTTGGCAGATAAGAATGTCACTGTTACCTGCAAACGATTATTGCTAGCTGAAGCCTGCTCACACAACCCAAGTTTTTTGCTTTCTAAAATAAGTTGCGGATACAATAAAACTTACTGAAGTTTTGGGAACTACCTTGTTTCTTTCAGGTATGTCACTTTATGGTTATAAAAACAGTAGCTACCACAGAGGAAAGAAAAAGTGAAGAAAGAACAACAGCTCATTACAGAGAACTATGGCAAATACAGACTTGCATATTGCTCCCAAACACTGCAGGCTTTAGGGAAGGTACAAAATGCAAGGACACAGACTAATAATAATAATAAAAATAAAAACAAACCTAAAACTAACCCCCACAAAACTTTAGCTAATGAGACTGGTTTTCCTATGTTCACTCCTCACAGGGCATTTGAGATTACCTAGGGTACCCTACTAAAAGCAGTTCTGAGGTAACCAGAGGAAGCTTTCCTCTCTTCTCCTTTGACTACAGTGAAATCCTGAAGAGATGAGCTACATGAAGATAATTTGTCAGTAGCCCTCAACCCAAACTGAAACTTGACAGCTGCATTTTGGAACAGTTTTTAATCAAAGGTTTGATTTGAACAAAATTGTTTTTGTTAAAAAACTCTACCATACTCTCCCCCAAAAAAACACACCAGCATGATAGAGCTACAGTCTGTCAAAAGAGTAGCGGGACTGATGTTCAGGGCTCCTCTAAGACCTGCTTAAACTAATATGGTGACGGCTGGAGCCAGTGGTAGTCCAACACTGTGACCTCCAGAAACCAGAGAATATATGAGTAACCAAAATGATGAAAACAACATGAGTGTCAAATGCTTGTAACCATTGCAAATATCCTTTTTTTTTTTTGTTACAACTATTATGCCTGAGAAGCTAAAATCTGTACACACTAAAATAGTAAGAATGTCATAATTTACAAATATGCTTTTCATGGTATTTCAAGCAATCTATTACAGTTAAATTAGTCTCAGTTCCTATAAAAGATTCATGGAAAAAGTAAAGACCAAGAAAAGAAAAACACACCAGGTGAGTAATAGAGGGCTCAGCAAATAATCTTTTATTTTGAGACAAACACAGGTGAAGCTTAATTTAATTGTCCTAGAGAATATCTCTTACTGAGTGTTTTCATAATACCCTTGAGATGTGGCAGCTGATTACCTAAAAGTCAAACCACTTAAAATAATTGCATGGAGAGCTGGAAAAAGACAGCTGATGCATATTGTGCATTTTTCCACACAGATGATCTCATAAATTTAGCAAAAGGCAAGTACCACAAACTTTAAAGCAGAATTATTTCAAGAATAAGTGCTCAAATGTATAGGTATCACATTTATTCTTTATTATTTCTGAGATACCCAAGATGCATATTTAATTAGAATTCAGTTTTCACTTGTATATTTCTGCCACAAAGAAGAAATTAAATCTGCTGGGACACAGAGAAAGAAAATCTTTTATTAGGACATACAGTGATTGCTTTAGGATACCTGTCCATTATGCACACAGCTAGATTTGGAGAATATAAACTATATATTGCATTGTTTCCTGAAGCAATCTGTACAAGGAAGTTTGTTCTACCATACAGGAAGGCTCTTAGATAGTCTCCCCCCGCACATTTACAATGAACTAATGCTAAATTCAGTGAAGTTCTTACTCTGGTTGTTGCAATGCACCTCACTGGTGATCTGTATTCTTCTTCCATTTTGGTCAGAGCTATGATGGTTTCAGCAATAGCATTTTTTGTCACACGTGACCATGCTTCTGACAGATGACCCTGTTAAAGAGGAAACTCAATTTATTATAGCTTTTATCAATATAAGAAAAACTAAAATTGTAATTAGAGCTGCTACAAACAACATTAGGTTAAGATCTCAAGTCAGAACAGAAAAGAAGTCAGGGATGACTTTGACAAATCAAGTCTTTTTGTAGAATTATTTGGGTTGGAAGGCACCTTGAAGATCATCTATTTCTAACTTCCCTGCTTGGGTAAGGTAACAACCTTCCACTAGACCAGGTTGCTCAAAGGCCCATCCAACCTGGCCTTGATTTTCAAATCACAGATCTGGTAAAAATTATACCTCAAATACTCAAGTGACTGACTCAGGCAGTCTCTGAGCAGCTACTGGAATAAGTAACTTAGAATTCAGGTAGAGGGCATATGATTTGAGGGACGCAAGATCATATTCCTAAAGTGTCCCTCATCCCTCCTGGAGAAAAAAAGATGCAGAGCTGGAGCACAGGTAAGTAAGTGACTGTGAACACCACACAGATCACAGGGGGTTCCTAGAGAAATCAGGTTCACTTGCCTAGCTCAGCCATCCTGAAAACTCTCCATAGTTTCTGTATTCGAAAGAAATAAAACAGAGTACACAGGAAACATCAGAAGTACAAGCACACTTTCCAAACTAACCTTTAACATTCTGAGCCTGTGGCACTGATTCATACCCTAAAGCTTCTAATTCAGAGACTGCTGTCTCCTTCAGTTTTTATTGTAATCTGTAAATTTCTAAACCTCATGCTAAAGGTGACAAATAAATTGAGACTCACTGGACTCTAAAAAGGAAGGTATAATGACTAACTCAGATGCAGGTAACTATACACTGCAAATGGTGAGAAAGTTCTGTGAAAGGAATCACATTTCTAACTTTTACGAATAGGGTAGTAAGATTGATGTAACCCTACTGATAATTAGCAGCTCTAAAAGGCCTCAAGTATGGTTTTCAAAGAGGGACACACTTTAATTGTAACTCTTATGAATTGTGAAATTCTGAAATCTTGTGGTCAGAATGAACAGCAATTGCAGAGAACTTCCATTCATCTTCATCAACTTTGAGAAGGAACCTCCTTAATCTAAACACAGTGAATGGTTTAGAAAGCAGGACTCCAAAGCTGAAAATACTGAAACACCTTTCAAAGAGTATTCACAGAAGCAAATCTGGGTCATTTAGAGCATCTCACTGAAGCAGATATAGAATTAAGGAAATAAAACACCCTGCCAACTAAACTCCCTTCCCTGTAACATAAACAAAACCTTTTATTCTTTTGCCAGTATTGTTTCTGGGAAATAGCTGATTCACCTTTCATCAATATTTCTGCAAAAAAACTGTCTGAAGCAGATACAGCTATGGAAAATTTAATCCCAGATGGTTAAAGTAATAAGCAACTATAAATAAGCAACATAAAAATGTAGATTTCAGTCAAAGAAAGAAGTCAGTTTCAACCAGAAAATCCACACATGAAGTCTAAATACTGTTACATGAAAACAACACTATTATATTACTACACAGATACTTTTTACTTTTCTATTAGAGTTCTGAGTGCTTAAGATTTAAAATATTAGGTTTTTAACTTAATAAAGTAGACAATGACCCACAATTGCTTACCTCTTAAATTTCTGGTACAAGTGACTTATTTAAAAGCTTATATCAAAACTAGATTTCTGTTTAGCAGACTGAGAACTCAACTGGCTACTGCTCCTAGCCTAGACTCTATCCTCAAAACTACACTTTTTTTTTCTTGAGACCAATGCACATTTAGCAGCTCAACCCAATGCTAACTATAACAGAAGGTAATGAAAAGATGTACTCTTCATTATCAGAAATATTCGAATATCCTCTACACATTTAAAGGACAGAAACTCACTGCTGCCATGTCTTTGATGAGTTTAATGATGATCTCTGAAATCTGTGTAGGTGTTGAACCCTTCATCCACCAATGACTTTCACCTCGACGAATGTAGCTGCAAAGGACATACAGTAATAGATGAACTAAACTCACATAATTAGTTACTATTTGTAAAAATCCAGGACAAAGAAATAAGTGTACATATTCAGCACATAGTAGCTTGTGGTTTGTTTTTTTTTTAAAATGAACTCACGAATAACATGACATATGGCCAAAGTGTTATACAGTTTTTTCCATTTATAAACAAAGATTATAAAAACAACAATTGACTTCAAAGAAGGTGCCTTTAACTTGAGAATATATACATATTTTTAAACAAACCTGGAATTGAAGATCATTGGAAGTGTGACTGTAGTAACTCCTTTGCCTGCAGTAGTGCCAGCTGTCCCTGTGATAGTAGTTCCTTTGGCTTTTAGCTGTACAGTGAGAGCTTTGGCAATGCATCCCAAAAACATGTCCAAGATACCTAGTTTATTCCAATCTCCTTTTTCTGTTGAATGAATGATATCACTTATATCTGCTGGTGGAAGAGACTTCACTCCTATAATACTAGCCAGGCGACTAGGGGTTACCTCAGGCAAAACTCGTCTCAATAATGATGTTACCTGGAAAAGAAAAATCAGAACACAACCATTCTTACCAAGACAGCTGGAGGTTTTCAAGTAAAATCAAATAAATTCTTTCTTCTTCACAAGCTATTTTAGTAAGAAGGACTGAATCTAATTTCTGTACTTAATTACTATCGTAAGAAATTCTGCAATGCTTCTATCTTTCAGGAACTTAGAATCCACCTAGAGAAGGGAGAGCAGCTAACAACAAGACAGTACGTTAGTGTATTAAGGCAAATGTGTTTATATATTGACGTTGTATTATGTGCATATAACTACACATATGCTCAGATAGACAACACCCAAATTCAGAGAGAAAGATACTAAAAATCTGCTTGAGGATACCAAGAGTAGAAAGGAACCGTCTAGTTCACATTACTACACTTACAGCCTGAGTGTAAGACACATGCTAAGGACTCATGCCAGTTCAGTAACAGTAATTACTGGTTTAAAAACCAGTAATTACTGGTTTAATTAAAAACCTCTCATCTTACCTACACAGGCTATATGGGCATTATTTATACATAATATGAAATACTCAAAACCCACTGTATACTTAAATCCTGTCCATCTGACAGACATTTTTACCATCCTCTACTTTTTCAAGGTCTAATCTTAACCAGTGAAGCCTCTGCTTCATCTGTTATGATGATTTAGCAAAACAGTCATTAGTCATTCCACAATTTCAGCTGTCACTGTGCCTTAAGGTCAAACACAATGTTAAAACTACTGCCTCCTCAAATCATGCAAACATTTATGAACATCTGGAGCACAGGAAACACGTATAAAGTGGGGCAATTGTGTAACCCTCTAATACCCTTTCCCCCTAATGAAGTGGCATGAGATCTTACTTCACACCTTCACACCTGAAAACTTCACTGCTTTTTGTACAGAACTCCTATTTGGAATAAATAAACACACTAGCTTTTAAACTTCACACATTTGAAAAATGGAAAATTAACAGCTCTGATATATAAAAGGAGCACCTCTGGTTTATAAATAGGTTGTCCTTATAAATGGACAAATGCAATACATGTACTTAAAGTCTCTTTTTTGGAATGTAATACATAACACTGGTATAAATTTAAATAGTACCACAGTCATAAGATGGTGAAAACTTTAGAATCTGAACTTTCATCTTAAAAAAGAGAATACTTAGTCATTGCAGCAGAAATTAAATTTCTGACAAACCAAACATACATACCTAGACTGAATGAAACTGTTCTAAACATGAACAACTGGGCTACTGTGAAGTAAGATTCAATGACCACTGTGAACTTCAGATTAACTGAAGAATCCTTTGCAACAGCATTCCCAGACAAAAGATGCATGCTTATGTAAAAGATCCCCACCAATTAGGACATACAAAATTACTAACTGCTTTTGTGCATCCTACTTAATTTCAAAAACAACCTCTGCCAAGCAAATCACATGTCCTTTTGATGTATGGTTTGAAAAAGCATTTTACCCTGCCCAATTAAAACCCCTTCAGAATAACGACAAGAAAGGTGAACAATATTACTCTAAGACATTTTAGTTTGCTGATTTAGGTTCATGATGACCTAAATTGAGGAATTTTGGGTTCTTACACCTCAGTTCTACCTCTTGGAGACAAAGCATTACAACAAACTTGCTCAAGAGTGACTTTGTTTTAATTTCATAACTGTAGCCTTCATTGTCTTCAGCACTGTTTGTGCTTCCTACAAATAGTTTCCTACAGTCAAATTGTAGTGGTGCTGGAGTATATATGTATTTATATATCAAACACATAAAACTTTTTAACCCCATTCAAAAACTGGAAAACCACCCTAAAACCTGACCCTTAAATTCCAAAAAGAAATTCTGTATTTATTTTTTTAACATATTCAGAAATTTTTACTTGCCCTCTCCTCATTGCTGCGATAACAAAATGAGTTGCGTTATTTACAGTTATTCCCTATGTGGAATATTCAATCAAAAAAATAAGTTCAAGTACACATTACACTATCACGCGGACAATTTTAGGATTCTAAAGGAATTTTCTAGGAATACCAAGATAAACAAGGAGCAGCTGGCCCTCACCTGTCTCTGTACCCTGGGGGAAGCAGTGTGTAGCAATGAGAAGAGGTCCTGGAGCAGAGTCAGCTGCTGAGCCAGGTACTGCCGGCCCACATTGGAGCCGCTCAGTGCCAGAACCATGGAGAGCAGCTCAAAGCAATAGGCGTCAGAAGAAGCATCTTCATCGTTGGGCTGTGAGTTGGCGTTCTCCTTGCTGGAGATGGCGTGCTCCCATTCCTCACGCACACGTGTTGCTTCCATTCGGATGGCCTGGACTATATGGGCACATACCTATCCAAAGAGAACCCAAATACATAGTAACTCCTAAAAACTTTTAGAAAGTGAATTATTATGTTTTAGGCACCTTCACAACTATGGCTAAAATGGAAAACCTGTGAAATTTTGCCTGTGCTTAAATTACTTTTTAACATAAATTCAAATGAAGAAGAAAATTTGGATTTAAGCATAAAACAAAGATCAGATAAAATTCTTCAGAATTAAGATTTAGATTTAATACCAAATTTGCTCATCTTTATTCTGGAAAATTTAATTGAAATTATTTTCATTTTTATTTTAGTTTCTGCCTTTTAGTTTACTTTTTACCTAGAATTCAGGCTAAAAAAACACCAGAAAACCCCCATATAAAATCCCTATGAAATACATTTACTCAAAACCACCAAAAGAAAAGGACTTAATAAAATACTTAGGTCTCTTGTTTTTTACTCAGGAAGCTTAAAAATATTTCAGAAACAATATTTTAATTTTACCAATAGCATGTTAAAAATAATTTTTAAGAGATTTTAAAGTTTGCTGAGTGACAAAAGAGGAGATTCTGCTTAATTTACTAAACTAACAAATTTCAAAATTATTAATAGCTCTTTTACTACTGTGAAAATATTTATGGCAATGTTTGCCCCATTATAGGTATAATATAATAATTATTAAATTATGTTATTATTCCAAATATGTTAGTATTCCAAAGGAAAAAAAATACTCTAACTACTACTTTATGTTAGAAAAAAACCAGACAAGCTAAAAAAACCCCACAACCCCAAAATTTCACTGATTACAGAAAAGAATAACTTAAGAATCTATGCACTGGTTACCTTTTTAGAATTAAATTTTATCCAACCTAAGTATTTTTTGATGACAGGAATGGGGAGAAAACATGTACAAACTAAGAATCTAAACTCTTGCCACTGAACCTCACCTAGATCCTAGTGAAGGTCTTCTACTATGCTATTATTACTGGCAAATATGAGGAAGTACCATTTACAACTCAGTTCTAAAACTTTTGGAATTGAGTCTAACAGGGTGAGAGGTTTTATCCAATTAAAATGAATTTTCCCTGTGTTGTTTCCACAGATTGTTTATCTAGAATAAACACATGTACTATTTAAAATATAACCCAAAATTTGTTCATAAAGAATGGAAGAATTTAAAGTACTAAATAAATGGTTCTATATTCACTGAAAATGAGCATATTTATTACAAGGCACAAATATTTAATCCTCAAATAATTTCAAAGTGAACAAACCTGTTTCTGCAAATTTGTCAGTTTGCTCCGGCTGAATATGATCCCTACCATGTGCTCCTTCAGGTCTGCATCTGATGTTGCCTTCATAAAAAGCATATTTAATAAGATCAAAAGTTTCAAGAACATTTCAGAATTACTGTAGCAATTAACATGGAATGTATCAACAAACTGTGTTTTAAAAGTTTGAGCTTTTTGTTACAGAGAAATAAGATGTCTAAGCAAGATCAATTTAACTATTGTTAATAAATACCTCTCCAAAAGGTAACAAACAAGTGGAGTAGAGTTATCTGAGATTCAACCCCTTCATGTAGGTTATTACAATCAGTGATAAGGTCTTTGTAAAGCAGTGCACAGAATATATTTTTCAGTTTGTATGTTTCATAATAAAAGAAACAGGGAACACACAACTAAGTTATCACACAGCCAGTGTGAGAAAAATACACTTTTACAAATGAATAATTCAGTCATGGAACTTACTGCCACAAGTTACTGGGTAGGACAAAACTATCTATCATGTGAAAAAAGAAAACTACTTTCATTTAGGGCAGTCCAATTTTGGCTATTAAACAGGACAGTCCATACACAGTAACCCTTCTAGGAACACTTAAACTAATCCCTGCTGGAAGACAGAGAAGTATAGCAGGTGAGAAGATAGTAGTGCGGTTTCTGCATATTTTTTTTCTAAACATCAACGGAGCCCCTCTTGAGGCACAGGATAATAGGCAAGGACTTTCAGGCTGACCTACAGGTGTTAAGGACTTCTGAAATTGTAGGCAAATTTGTTCCACCGTTACTATGATATGGTGCATTAAAGTGCATTAATGCATATCCCTAAATTATAATTTACTCATAAAAAGATTCACTGTAACTCTTTAAAAATAAACAATTGTGGCATTTTACTTCTGTTTTGATCTAAAAATTATGTAGTATGAGAAATGGGATAAATACTGAAAACCATCTGGATCATTTTTTCAGCAAAGTATTATTGATAGAATACAAATAAATACATTGTGTACTTTTTCTTCTCCTTCTGGGGAAGACAATAATGCTTTTTCTTCTTGTTCTGGGGTTGGCTCAGCATCTCCAGAGATGAGTTTTCCAAACACCTGGAAGAAAGACAATGACAATTAGCATATATCAAAGATAAACCTATGCAGCTGTGGCATTTTACTTTAAAACAAAAAGCACTGAGAGTCTACAATTTATAGTAACTTTCACAGTATAATGCATCATTAAAATCCCACCTGGGATGTTATAAGTCGGAATACTCTCAGTGTCTCAGATTCACAATTTCTTTGTTGAGCGACACTAGCAGAAATCTGGCCTGCTATTTTGATGCTTTCACCATCTTTCCATCCAAGAATTTTCACTTGTCGAACTCTTAGTGTGTTCTCTGGACCCTTCAATTCAATTTTGATGATGTGATTGTCACCCCCAGGAAGTTCACTTGTTACCCAGCCAATATGCCTTGAATCCAGCTCTACCTGTTAAAGAGGAATATAAAGATGGGAACTGATGTTACATCAAACAAAAAGTCACCTACCTCTAAAACAAAGCAATTATGCATCACTGCAACAAATACTGTGCTTGCAATGAAATTTTCATCCTGAGCAGTAAGACTTCTGTTTAATTATAAAAATATTCAACCTTGTGAATTCAGATTTTAAAAAAAGTCTCAAACCTAAAAAAATTATACATAGCCATCTCTCTTTTGTCTTTGAAGCTTAGTAGAAACAGTGGCCTACCTACACTTTTTATCCTCAAAGCAAGAGTTCACATATTAAGAAAACCTAACAAATTAAGCTTATTTTAAAATACATATTTTTTTTCAAATTAACATAAATAATGTTATAAGAATCATATATTTCGTATGGAGCTGCTATGTTATTACCAGAAGCTGGAGTAAAAGCTTGATCAATATTCAGTATACAAGGCTGAATTTTATCATTAATAATGCAGTATTTCCCAAGAATTATTTTTAAGCCTGATATTTGTAAAGTAGTTTACCTACCACAAGAAGTGGAAACTATTTGCTTAGAAAAATCTCTGCTATGTGCAGCCAAAAAATGAAAACAGTTTTCCTGTTAAAATGTTTACCTGCTTTATTCTGCAGAGATCTTCTACTGCCTTGCCAGTTAGGAAGGTCATTGAAGTCACTTTGTTCTGTAACAGACAAGCAAAATAAGAATGAAACACTTCAACTGAGGGCAGTTCTAACTATTCCCATATTAAGAGAGCATGTAATAAAAGCGAGAAGTTGTTTCATTGCCCCCCCCCTCCCAAAACTTTAAAAGTGATAAAAACCAAGGACAAAGAATTCCAAAGCACAGCTCTCAAAAAAAAAAAAAAGTGCTCTTTAATATAAAGAGTTGTAGTTGAAATACAAATATATCTGTAACATTACTGAACAGATCAGTAAAACAGAATGTAGAAAATCTAGAAAATAGTTTGAATTTTATGAAAGCTCCTTATTTCAATGCTTCTACAGAAATGAGCAAGAAAAATAACTTAAAATTATTAAATGCCTGAAAATGTGTCTGATATTGAAGATGCCAGTTAATTAAGTTTCCCTGTTTCAAGTTCATGCAACTGCAAACTCAGACAGGCTGCAAAATCAGACGGATCCTAACAGTTACTACTTTAAAAATTACAGGATTTAGAAACTTTACTTTGAAATGTGAGCTTATTAATTAGAATTATCAACTGAATTGAAGAAAGAAAAAGTGGTTCTTGATTGATAAATACATACAACTTGGACTTCAATGAGAGATATTTAATTTCATTTTCCTCTTACCCCAAGATCTCTGGAATTGTCTACATGAACACAAACGTAACGTGCATTGATTCCTTTTACACAGTTAATTGTGATGTTTTTAGTTTTGTTTTTATCCTCATCTCCTGACTCCCAGAATGTTTCTGTAGACCCATCTGTTAAACTACCAATCATAGCAGGTCGGCTTGATGTTTTAATGTCAACAATGCTGGTTAGGTCTTTTAGACAAACCACTATACACAGTTCCTGTGAAAAGAAATGAAAATACTTAGAACAGCTGAAAAAAAGTCCAAATACAGGCATTATTTACGATTTTTAAAACCATGCAGACATTTCTGTTCTGAGGAATATGCTCTCAAAGAAATTTGTCATTTACTGGTTCAAGTTACTGAGTCCTTTAAACTAAGGGAAATATTAATAGCTAACAGCTGAATGTATTAGTAAATGCCTAAATGTATTAGTAAATGGAAGAAAACAATTTAAAGATATTAACCAGAAGTATTAATTTGTGCTCCTTGAAATAACAGAAGAAAAAATATATAAGCAAATACTAACTGGAAGAGAACAGCATTTAAAAAATTAACTAACTTAATGACACAAATGGACTACAAGACACTCCCCAAACACTTCACTTGTAAACCAGCACTTAAATGCATTGCTCCAAAATTTAGGTTTGAGTGATATACAGGTTAAGGGTCAATATTCGAACCTCCAAAGCTAAACATGAGAACCTAAATATCAGTAACAAGATTCCAAACTGAGATACATTGAAGGAAATACGACATTGCAATAAGCAATCTTTTAATTCAAACAGAATCATCATGGGAAGTACATGCTCTTCATAAATGATCTCTGCTTCTGAGAGGGAGGTGGAATACTTGCCTGATTCATGACTTCAAAACCAGACTGAATGCTGATACTAAAACTCTCTTCACTATCTCCATCATCAGATTTAGACAAAATATTGTTGATATGATGAAAAACGTTGCTCTGGTGCAGGAACTGGTGATCGGATTGTTTGAATTTGAGACTCCAGCACCTGAAAACACATTTAGCGGACTTTGAAATTTTGAATATTGTTCAAAGATATAACCTAGCAGTGAAACTATTAATTACATTTTTGCTTCTCAAAATATTTTCTATAATCCTTTAATTTCAAATTTTGCATGATGTTAAGTTTTTCTATGTGTCATTTGAGGAAGGCAGGAATAAACTTTTCTTAGAATTTTAATAGTGAATTTGTGCTTACCTTAAGGCCATTTGCTGTAATGCACTACCACTGGGAAGAGACATCATAAGATCAGAGATTGTCTGAAGAAGGCGATGAAAAGTGTGCGGTAAGGGGTGAGCTGCTTCACCGGCAATCACTATATCTGACAGAGGATGCTCACATACTCTTGTGTCTTTTTCCTAAGATGCAAAGCAGTTTTTTCAGGTTATTAGCAGACTTTTGGAGAAAAAAAAAAAGGTGAAGTAAATAAAAATATTTATGCTGTTTGGTTTAAGAGTAACTGCAGCAATCCTGTAATGAGGATGAACTTAAAGCAGTTCCTGTCAGAGAATTTTTACAATAAGTTATACGTGAACCTCAAACAAAGAATTTGGGAAGTATACTGTATGCTACCACTTATTTCTCATTATTTAAAGATGTGAAATACTGCACTGCAATAATGTGAGAAACTAAAAAAAATAACACATTCCAGCTGTTAAAAAAAATTTTTTTTGAGCACCAAAACCCAGCCATAACAAACTTGATAACAAGCTAAGGTTATTAATTGCTGCACTTCATTAGAGTTGTGAAAATAATAATTCTTAGGTAAGGTGTGTCAGTATCACAACTGCTGTGGACTGGGAGACAAGTTCCACTTGGCAGTGGGTACGAAGGCAGTAACAGAGCAAGCTGTGTTCTGGGGAAGAGTAGCAGAGAAACCAAAGGAGCTTCTGTTCTGATCATGATATGCTCTTTGAGAAGGCATGGAAAGACTCATTTATGAAGGATACAAATTGTTTCTCCCTGCTTCTTTTTTACAAGAAAATCTGATCCTGTTTCAACCACAGAAACCAGCTGCACAGACCCAACATACTGACAATCCAAATTCAGATTCAAAACTGTTATTTTAAACCCTTTAAGTTGTCTATGTATATTCTTGCAAGTAGACTTCCCATGGATCTCAACTGCTTTAATACCTAGAAATGCCATGGTATTATTGGAAATTGATTTTTGGCACATGCTTACCTAGAGAAGAATCATCAAATCAGACATTGCTCTGTATTTTGCTGGAGGGTGTAACGTGGTAGAACGTACTCAGTGTATGAATTAGGAAGTATTAAATTGAACTCTAAACTAAATATTATCAGTTCATCAGAAACAGTTCAAAGTCTGGGTATTCCCATTTTCCCCAAGGATCCTGTAGGTAGCATCCTGTTCTCACCATCTCTGCAGCTTAGTAATTCTTGCATTTTGTTTTGCTTTAGCAGGTTACAATGCTGAAAAGACTCATTTCAGACAATCTCATTTCAAAACTGGCTCAGATTTGAAGTGATAAAGATAACTCTGACTTACTAACAGTACTAGCATGCTTTTTTGTGAACTATTCTTTGTGGATATGGTAATGTATTAAATCAGAGCTCAGTCTAGAAGAGATTGTATGATGATACCTTTTGGATGCGTGGTATCTTAAAGACTATACCATTTTACATAACTAACTATAGATTTTTCTTAAATCACTACATTAACTATGTCTAGTGTACACAGAATTGTCTATATATAATTATTTATATATACACACATGTATAAAGAATTACATAAGTTAACTATACATTTTCATAATTAACTATGGACTTTTCTTAGAGCACTGAAAGACAGAGTAGACCAAACCACAAAGCTTCTCTGAAAGTATTTTCTCTTTTCTTTCTTCTCATTGTGGGGCAAAGGAAAAATAAAAAGCAAACCGTGAATTTTTTTGTTACTGGATTAACAATGTGATTGTGCCTTTTTGCTTTTTTATTTCCCATAAATACTCAAAAATGATGCATTAAAAGACTATGCAATTCATCAGCACAAAAAATCTGATGATTTGGAAGAAAAATTAATTTATCTGTGTCTACAAAATGAGTTCGACTACAATTTAAGGTTCTGTTTCAAAGAGAGAGGATTAAGGAATTATTTTTTTCCACATAAAAATATTTCTAATTTGCCTACAAAATCAACAGATACAAAAGGAATGCTGAATGTGACTTACTTGTTCTGCATTTTCTTTATTTGACTTATTTTCTTCATCCTCTTCTTCTTCTGGCTCTACAGGTGCAGGAGTCAGGGAAGCCACAAAATGCCATAAAATATCATGAAGAGAAGTCGTTTGAATGACATTACAAAGAAGCCAGTTGAAAGCCTAAAATAAATTACATACAATGAGTTATCAATTGGTTATGTTAACCTACTGGAGTAAAACAATTTCTTAAACTTTTTATGTATGGAGGTGCACTGAGATGCTTTTGGACAGGCAAATAAAAATGCATAGGTCTTCAAGTAAGACACATTGCTCTGTAGCTAAAACAGTTTATTAAAATGACAACTATATTACAGGAGACACAGCATAATCTTAAAAAACAGTTCCAAGACAGAATTTACAACCATTTTATTTTAATCATAGAAGGTCCATTAGTACATTAATACCTCCATGGCAAAGACTCGGCAAGCAGATTTCCGTAAGGCTTGTTTCATTGCTATTTCAAGTCCTTCCAGATCATGATGCTGGATTACAAATGCCAATACTGGCCACTGGAAATTTCTCTCTCCTTTGGAAAGAGAGCTGTGGGCGGAGATTAACCGAGAAAGTTCAGGAGATGGATGTCTCAGGAGAGAGGACCCCACTTCTATTCAAAAGCATAAAAATATGCATACATTAGATTCTTTGCACATTTTAATTTTATAGCCACAGTAAAAATAAAAAGCAATAAAGCACTTTTAGAATTGATATATTTTTTCCATGAGAAAATTGCATTAAAAAAAAGCAATATGGAAAAATGATGCTTCAACTGAGAAACAAAATACCACCTTCACTTTTAAATCAAGCCCAAAGACTTACCACAAATTTCAAAATCAGTAATTCCTGAGCTGATTTTAGGCTAATCCTGTGCCAACTAACAAACAACTAATGCTTATTAATAACTAAAAATAAAAGCCACTTATTAAAAAAATACATTTGTCTATAGTTTCCAAGAAGAACTGCAAATCCTTGACTAATTTTTCCCTTCTTCTGATGTCTGTGCTCTTACCTGCATCTCCACTGTTGACTCGTCTCCTAGGGATTGCCTTTACACGTGCTGGCAAAATTGAGTGCTGTTTGTCATATTCTGATGCAACAACTGAATATGATCTTTGAAAGACTGTGCGCTTTGCAAGATCTGTATCTGTTATTGGACTGGTTTCCAGACTGCAAAGAAATAAGTGATACACTCATTAAAAAATATATAGAGTATTATTTGAATTACACATAAATACTAAGTAAGGATACATGCATTTCATGACAACGCTACTACTGCATGAAAGTTTGTCTTATGCACCTAGTAACTGTTTAAATACTGAAAAAGAAGAACATATATTAGAATTACACATGGTGCAAAAGCATGCAAGTGCTTTTTAAAAAAATGTAATGATGTACATGGTAAGTTCCAAGAATTTAGGTATTTTTGGGAGAGATACAAACACTCAGATCATGCCTGAATTGAAGTTTCAGACCAAACTTGTCCTGAGAATGCATGTGAAAACATCTATGGAGTGAATTTTTAATACGCAAGCCAACTTTATGTGATAGTATATCGTTTCTAACATCACTAGCCTTAAAATTAATTTTCAATTGCTATGGCTATACCTCTGACATGTTTCACTCCTTACCTTCAGTGGACTTCTTACAGTCTGCAGAAGAACTCCCAGCTTATGCTGTCCCTATAGGCCTCAGGAGACCATGGTGTCCACAGTTTTAATAAAGGAATATACCAATACGATGCACTCTTAAGGAGTTTTGTTAGAAAAGTTCTATTTCTGAAAAGACTACATTGTAGATTGTAGTATTCCAATAAACTGTTTTTGCAGTCAGTATAAAATATAACAGATTGAAATAAAAACAGATTAAAAGCAAGTCTTCTCTTCATTACACCCTCACTATAATATGAGGAATCACCGACATCTGAAAACACTAAGCATCAAAGTTGATTCTGGACTATTATTAACAGTAAGAGCCTTTTTTAGCCTAGCAAACAAAAATTTCCGTAACTGCTTGAATTAGATCACAGTAAACTTAATGAGATAAGCAAGTGGCTTAACCTGGCAGAAACCATCTAGCACTCTTGGTCCTAGATAGCATTAAGTTGTAATTTCTTTAGGGACATTTTAACTTCAACACAGAATGAAGCAGCAACATTTGCTCTGAAAACTTTAAAATAATGGAATTTCCTCCCTTTAAAACTTTCCTTCAGAATGAAATTCTGAATGAAGAACAACAGCCACTTCTTTCAAAAAGTCCATTAATATACAGTCAGTCAGCTGTGGTACAGAATAGGTACACAGTGAAAAAAGCTGCTATGTTTTCAAGGAGTTTGCAACAGCTATGGTCCTTGGATTATTGATCTTTAGGTCACTTCTTCAGTTTTAGAGATTCTGAAAAAATTGTCTCTATAGGAGACAGGCAAGCCTGGAGTGAAGACTGTGGATAAATTTTCCTGAGGTATGCTAAGATTCCTTCTCAATTGAACAAAATTTTTTCATATTTTAGGTTGTAAACCCAGGACCTTTCTAGAGAGAAGCAACTGATTTGCAGTACAGTTTAAAGTTGCAATTGTGATTTACATATTCCTTGCATATTTGCATAATCAAACATATCCCATTGCTAATGGTTGAAAATAGAAAAATATCTTCAGGGAATCACGTATAAGTACAGCTTCCTATGCTTTTGGCTTTTTTGTTGCCATTTCAGAGATTGATGTGTGCTGATCTGATACTTTAGTTATTTAACTGCAGCAATGCTTTCCTTTTTCTTCTTAACTGATGTTATGCTAACGCTTTAACACTTGTATATAGTTCCTAGAATTACAAGGAAGTACCTTGGGGGCATAGATTTCATGTTACTCTCTGGCTCTTCAAAGACATTAGGACTTGCATCAGGAGTAACTGAGATGTAGGGTGCAGGTACTGAAGTTGAGCGCAAGTATCTCATCTCATCCTGGAAGAGGTTGTCATCCTGGTACCCAACAAAATTTTCATGATGATGCCTAAATCATATTAGATTTTTAAATTAGGATTAAGAATTACAAGTTCCTGAAACACACATACACAAAAGTCCTCTGCCAATACATTTAGTTAGCCAACACTATTCATTTATTCCTTGTGTACTAATGCTTTTAAACTAGTTGTGACTTAAAAGTGTTACTGGTAAATACAATGGCATTTTCAAGCAAGAGGGAGTGGGGATCACCCTTTACTATCTTCTAGTATTTTTTTTAGGTATTTCCAGAATGTATTTTAGGCCCGACTGTCTATCCAACGTAAACATGAGACACTACAGTGAAATCTACTTAAGAATACCAAGAAAGCACAAGTCTTCTGGTTTCCTTCTTACTATTTTTAACTGTGAAGAGAAAAAAGTAGCACATGTCTGCTACTAACACATTAAGTTAAACTCTTTGGCAAATTTCAAGTTTTTTTTGGACAGAAACTAAACTGTTAAAAAATATTTAGCACTGAAAAACTACTTAGGGTATATTTGACATTACGAGAAAATACAACGTATGAGATTAAACAAGATCATGGATTAAGAGACAGAAGAATAAACATCATAAAGAATTAGGAAAATATGTATTTTTCTATGTAAGTTTTCATTTAATTTATACATACATTTTTATTCAACACTATACATAGGTGAGTATTAAAGTCAATATTCATATGCTTCCTTAAATTACCTTGCTAAAGTCTGTAGATAGAGACATGGCATTTTAATGGGAAAGTCTTCAGAAATTCCTTCTTTGAGACTGGGAAGTTGAGACTGGAATGCTTTTGCAGGGTGATAGCAGAGGATACTAGGCTCAGCAGCACTACTCAGTGACAGTAAATAGAGTGCATTTGCTTTGATCACTTGATGAGCTTCCATAGTTGGCAAGGCACGAGGTGTCTTAACTTGCATTGGTTTTCTCCTAGATTGTTTAATCTAGATTAATTTAAAAACAATATAATTAAATTATACTTCACCACAGTAAAATCAGGTAACATAACTTATACTAAACCTGCTTGATTCTTCCTGTTGTAAAATATTTTCTAAGACAAAGTGCACTTCTTTTATTTTTATAACTTTACAAACACTTAATAAAAAGTTGATAGCTTTGACAGCTGCCTCAGGATTAATTTTGTGTGC
This sequence comes from Empidonax traillii, assembly GCF_003031625.1. NCBI lineage: Eukaryota > Metazoa > Chordata > Aves > Passeriformes > Tyrannidae > Empidonax > Empidonax traillii. The sequence continues at coordinate 315,408 of NW_020955616.1, read as the reverse complement.
AAAAAGTTTCAACAAGTTTAGTTAAAAAAATCAAGTTTAATTAGCATTGTTCTGCTTACCTTAAAACCTCAATATATTTGCATACTTTAAGAAAGAATTTGAAATTAGTCCTGAAACATCAATATAAGAATATCACCTTTCATACTATTCCCATTAAAAACTTCTTTAGTGGCATCTTGTATGCAATGGTCTGGGTTATTAAGATCAGAAACTTTAAACATCAAGTTAAAACACCACTTATTTCAGTAAATAAAACAATTCAAAGTTAAATAAACTGAAAAATACTTAATAAATTAAGTATTACATTCAATTCTGCAGTTATAGTGGGATAAAAAAAAAAAAATCACAAATTTGAAAACACTATCATCTGAAGGGAAGAAACCTGATCCGAAGTTTGGAAGTCGGCAAAATTTCTATCTTATCATCTTAAACCTATCAATGGCATAAGAGGATATTCCAAAACCATTCAAAGTTATTAAATTCCAAATTTTTTAAACTGGCCCAACCTTATTTTCAAGTTGTGAACACAGTGCTATTAAGGAGATAGACATCTAAACATATGAAAAGCAGCTGAAAATACCTTCTCTCTTGCTGCTGCTTGCTTTTCACGGAGATATTTTTCTCTGCATCGATCGCAAACCAAATACCAAGTGCTTCCTCCAATACCACCGTCGCCACAGTTGCCAGCCCACCCTCCACAGAAGTGCCCAATGCTGTTGTAACCTTGGCCGCCTGCGTAACGGCCACAACCTACGTTGCGGAAAAGAGGGGAAAACAAGTTATTTCAAAAGAAGGGTTACTATTATATCTTTTATTGCTGTAGAAGAGGGATGAAGAGGGGGTAGGAAGACACTTGTCTTTTCCTGGTCTAATTTTCTACATTTCTATATGTCTGAATTGGTTACAAAACAATGTTTTTGTCTATGTGTCCCACCAGTATCCAACGAATCCAAACACACAGCAGTTTTCAAGTTTTTATTATTATACTGTCCAAAGCATCAACAGTTCCCTATTCAAACAGCTGGTGGCAAGGTCAGTGTTAAAAGTTAGCCAACGTTATCTGTAATTTAATAAACATGAAAACCTTACCTCCCAGCTAAACCTAAAGCTTGAGAGGGAATGGAGTGTATCCCTTTGCTGATTAGCATTTCTCATAAAGATTCAGGGAACTAATAATTGCTGAAATAGAAATTTTGCTTTAACTTTGCATACAGAGCTAAAAAACCCCATGCATACCAGCAAAGTATACCAAATATTAAGTCCCTGATACCCAGTACTGACACAGCAGATAAATTAAAGTTTTCCATTATTGAGAGTAAAACAGTAACAGAAAACTTTTGGCAATGCAGAAACTCTAAATGACCAATCTCACTCTTTATTTTATTTTCCACTTTCTCATCACAGTTTCAAGTCCTCAAGTGAAAAAAATGGCATGTTTCTGAAGAGCTACTATAAGGTCAGAACATTATTTTGACTGTGTTTTGAACAATGTTATTTGGCATATTTGAAAGTTTAGATCCATAACTACTTGAAATTTCAAATACAAAGACGTGTAAATAATCTTTATGTAAGCATAAATTTTAATTTAGTGTATATAATTGTTAGAATCTGGAAAAAAATTATTACTGGCTCAAACCAACACTCTCGCCCCCACTTCCCCGCGACCTCTCTCTCTCTATCCCCTTCTCTCCCTCCTCCACTTTCCCCCTTTACTACTACTACTCCTTATACCCTTTTCTTGCTGAGTTGAAGTTTCCTAAGTCAGTCCTTTATGAAATGCTTCATGTTGACTATATGCTTTTACCCATTTTTACTACACTTTTACCCATTTTCCTTATCTTCCAAAGTTTGCCAGTACAAGTGTGTCGATACGACCCCTTGAAAATGTTGTAGCATTTTTTCCATGTGCAGCCTCAAGGTATAAAAAAACTGAAGCCCCCCTTAATAAACCCATCGGGCAGGTTTTGGGGCCTTACATGTTTTTGACATAAAACCCCTCTGATGAGCTTGTGAGGTGAGCCTGGGGTCTTACACTAATAGACAAGATAGCCTGACTCATTTTCATAACAGTAACTAACACCAGAACATGTGTGTGAAATACACTTGATAGATTGACATGGGAATTAAATACGGAATCTTACCTGGATGAGCTTGTCTCATGTGGTAAGTCACTGGATACGGATGGGATTCTCCACACAACTCACAAATGGTGTCTTTCTCAGGTCCTCCCACTGCAAGCTGGGCCATTTCACCAAAAAGATTTCCCCTTGGCCTAGTCTCAACCTTTTCCTTTTTCTTTTTCTCTTTTTTAGCTTTCTTGTTATCTTTGTCACTTTCCTTCTTCTTTAACACTGCGCAAGAACCAGGACTTGGAAAAATCATGTTTTGGGAAGCTGCTTTAATAGTTGCTAAAGAAATATCTTCCCAGAAAGCTACTAAATGCTGCAGTGTTAAGGGAAGAGGAGACTTGGATTTCATTGTGTGATGACTGGATGTTTCAAAGGAGGTAGTTTCAGTTTTTCCATCCTCGCACTTTTCATGCAGAGGTGGTTCTTTTAACATTGAGAGGACTTTGTTCTTATTGATGCTACCCATTTTGGAAATATCTGGTCCATGAGGTGAGATGTTGAACATATTTAGAGCAGATGATATTTCCAATGAATGTCTATTTTTCAACTTGGTTTCTTTTTCCTCTGCAGGCTGTTGAGTAAGACTGCTTCGTATGGGTGCATGCTCTTTGGACAGTTCTGGATTAAACTTCAAAAAAGATGAGCATGCCATAGCATCATGAACTATTCCTTCATGCCAAAGAAATGCAGCAAATACAGCTCTAGCACATTCTGCAACAGAAGGTGACATTGCTTGCTTGGCAGGCTCTACAGGCTTGGAGCCATCTCCTTTGAAAAGAAAGTTGGATTTTTCCTTTTTGGGTCTTGTGTGCCTACCAGCACATTTACGACTCACTTTTGGAGATGATCTCATGTCTTGCTCATCCTTCAGTGGTGCTTTTCCTATGCTGAAATGAACTTTATTAGAACCATCATCCAGACTTCTGAATTCAGTGTTGTCCTCACAGGTGGTATCTGTAATGCTGTCAGTCTTTAAAGTACTCGAAGTACATACTTCAACTACCTCACTGTGAAGATTTTCTTGTACAACATGAGGGGAAGGAGCTCTATTTTCAGTTTCCGTAACAGGTTTTCCATCTTTTGCAATAATTTTTGGTTTAGGTGAAGTGGACCTCCCCCTTAAGGGTTCTGTTAGTGGCACTTTCTTTTTGCGAAGGGTGTCTGGATCTAATGTGTAGGAATCTGATTTGGAGCGTTCTCGAGGAGGATCAAGCTTTGTTTTTACAGGGGATGAAGGTTTCTGAGGTAGACTTTTGTCAATGGGTGATGAGGATCGTGGAGAACTAGCACCAGATCTAACAGCTGTAAGTGTCTTTGTCTTTGGAGAAGATGACCGGGTTCCTGGCCCTGGAGATTCGGCTCTCAGACCAGTAGTTGTTCTTCCATCAGTTTTTAGTGTTTGCAAAGTGTTGTGATTTGGCGACAAAGACCTGCTGTGCGAATCTGACCGCAGCTTTGCAGCATCTGATTTCAGGATAAGACACTCACTGGCAGATAAACCTTCTGTATTTCGGGGTTTCTTCTGGTCAGCAACAGCTCTGTTCATTCGCACATCAAGTTTGGGTGACCTGCAGTCAGCCCTGTGCTTTGATGAGGTGTCTGTCTTTCCAGCTGGAGAAACCGGTCTGGCAGCTCCCGTGAAATTCATTCGGTCACCTGTGTAGTAGATTTTATAACTGAATGGTTACATGTTGACAGTGATAACCTAAATAGTAAAAAATAAGGACTAAAGACCTGAACACAAGATAAAGATCAGACACATGCTTCTGTCCACATAAAAATTAAAGGAAATATGGTAGGATCTTTTTTCACCTAGAATATTTTCAATGCATTTCTTTTCCTAAAGATACACAGAAACAAGTGTTAGGAAATATTTACACAGAAAACATAACTATGGAGGTATCAAAAGGCACAGTTCGCTGTTTCCACAAAACACTAGTAAAGGAAGCACAATTTACACCCTTAGGTAAAATGCCAGGAGTTAACTCAATTTATGACAATTGCAACATAAACCAGGGATTATTTCTTTATTATGCTCATGTGTGTCAGCCTGACTACAACAAGAGTCTTGCATAAATCTATGACCAGATTTATTTTTTTTTAGTGCTCAAAAGTCAGGAATTGTAGGAAGTAAACACAGTTGTTAGGTAAATTGGGCAAGAGGCTTGCAAACACGCTGAAAACTATTCAGATTGGTAATCTGAGGTATCCACCTTTTTAAGACCACAAACTATCTGTGTTCTGCTACCAAAACACGACCTACTGAAAAAACCCCCAAACCAACAAACCCACTTTTTTCAACCACTAAGCTAAACCAACAGCTCTGGTCAGTGATGTTATTTTCATGCACTACTTTATTGTTCATGTGCACATTGACTCTGTGCAGATATTAATCTGCAGAACTATAAAAACTACAGGTAGCTTGCTGTAAGTCCATACAAAAATTAATACAAGCAATGTTGAAATTACTGGCAAGCAATTCAACAGTTAATATAACTGTCTCTCCAAAAAGCCTTACACTGCAAAGTCTTGAACACAGAGTTAAATCCTTCTGATCTGAATGGGTTTCATTAGCTAAACATGAAAAGATTTCCCTAGTAAAGCTTGTAGATACAGGACATAGCACTTTGGATTATTTTACTTTTCTAAATATTTGAAGGTAATTTCCATTTGTCTGGGTGTATTTTTAGGAGGCTACTATGCGTCAAAAAATAAAGTTTCAATTAATCAGAAAAAATCTGCTAATTTGGGCCTTGATTTCTAATGGGAACAGGTGGTCATGTTTTGCCTAGTACCTACAGTATTTACTTAGGAGGTATGAAATCACTGTTCAATTTCTTATGCATTCTGGGATTTGAGCCAACTTCATGCAGTTCTAAATCACAAAGACTTACCCCTATGATAGAAAATATATAGATGCAGTTTTTTCGTTTCACAATCACAATTACTTTTCACAATCCTCCCCAAAAAAAAAGAAAAAAAAAGTTTTGGAGCAAAATTTAGCAACCCAGATGTTTCCTTGGGTTACAAACTGATTCTTACTATTTTGCTATCCCCCATATTTAAGTACCTTATAATAAAATGAACAGCAATACAAAAAAAGTGAAGGGAATGAATTATGTCAGAATATTTAACAAAATTAAAGGTTAGACCACTCTCCTGCCTTCCAAGGTCATGGTAGGAGTTCATACTTCTCCAGGTACAGACGAAATACTGTGTCCATATTCAGGAATAATATGCCAAATGTAAAGAGTAGAATAAAATGATAACATCTCAAATACCATTCAAATTAATTTTGAGAGTCTAATCTGTCTTTTTTCTTATGAGTTCTATAAGTATTTTTTTACATGGGGAAGGGAAGAGGAAGGAAAGAAATAGCATGGTACATTGTGGTTTATAAAATGATTGTTCTTGCTAAAACGAAAAACCAAAAAGTTTTTAAAGTATCAGTCTAAGCATTTCACACATGCCAGCTGAGTTATACACTAGTTTTACTGATGAGCCATTTTGAGATGTTTATTTTGTGATCGATAAATTCCAAAATGCAGATTCTAATTATTTCTATACACATTTTTCCCCTGAAACAAATAAAAAGATTAATTTAAGGTCTGCCAGATGAGAAAATACTTTAGATAGAATTTTTTGCAGAATGTCTCATAGAACAGATAAAAAATGCAAAAAGATGACAATAATCTTTTTAGAGGACATAAAAAACTTGAAGCCATTCAGCAATGTATCAAAAATAAAGTATGTGCACAATTAGTGCATTTCAATCAGGAAAACATTCTAGGAAAAAACTGCTTATAAAAGGTATAGCCTAACAGTAGCTTCCAATAACAAAAAAAGTCTTGTATTTTAAAAACAAAGGTTTGGTTTCGCACATATACAGGTTAATAATCCTAACTGGCATTCTAGACTATCAGCACAAAAAGAAAAACCCCCAAATGAAAAACTGCATAATATAGCAAACAAATCCCAGTTTCCCCCCCCCTTTTCTTACATACTTTGTTTGCGTGTTGTTTGAAAACAGGTGTTATTAAATTAGATTACCATCACTTTCCTGTTTACAAAGCAGAAAGAGGCAGCTATCATGTGTATCATGGAGTTGTTACAAATCAGGAAGGCAACACTGAATGGTTATATCAAATAAATTCCCAACAAATACCAGAACTGAACAATTGTTTTGAAAACATTATTTTAATAAACAAATGAAATGAAAATGAATGGAAGGAGAGAAAAAAGAAAACAACATTTTGCATGTAAAAATTTGAATAACCTTGCTATTGTTGGCATGCATACCCACCCTTCAGTTTGTGAGAGAGAGATGAAAGAGCAGAGGCAGGCCCAGCTACATCACTAGTTTTGTAAATACGCTCACGAGAAGCAAGGCAGCAGGGTGGAGTTTCTACAGTGGAAAACAGTTGCACAGAAGCAGCACAGATTCAATGGAAAAGCAGCAAAGATAAAAACAAGCATTTCAAATGATAGGTATTTCCTCTGTTAAGTATTCTGAATTCACTGTTTAGACTCGTACATCAGCTTTAAATGAAAAGGAGTAGTCTGTAGCAGAAGGCAGTAGATCAGTTCCCCTGATCTAAAAATGCTGTAAGTTCAGTATTAGCTTCTAGGACCTAAAAATGTAATGTATGGAGAATAGCCAATGAGATTTATGGTTTATTATAAAACCCAGCAGTGCCTAGTTTGGAACTGAACCCTGGTTTGAACTGAAGTCTTCTAATCTGTGAATTCAGAGATGAGTTATTTAGAACTTAAGTATCACCTTCTGGATGATAAATTTACACATTCTTTAGTGAAAATTAGAGAACACCTACATATTTCTGTTGGAAAGTCTTGATAATCACTGAAAACAATGAAGAAAAATATATTAAACCCATCTAAACTATCTGTTTTCAAAACTGACTGCACCTCAAAATGTTTTGAAAAACTTCACTTACATAATGTGAAGTTTCCCAATATGAGAGACAACTAGCAGTAGTGTCTATCAAATAGTATATACAAGAATAAAAATCTGTATCAACTCTTAAAAAAATTTTGCTTTAAGAAAAGTTCTGATGTAATTCAAGATCATTTCAGTAGTCTACTGATACCAAATCTGTTAGTAGAACAGCTCCAAATGAAACTTGGAATGAGATAATAGGGACTTTTAGTTTCAGTCTATCGTTTTACTTTTCTATTTTTTTCTGGTTTTAATTCTAATTCTAATGTCTACTCCTTTGTTTAGAAAAAGTAAGTCAAATTCTTGCTGCAGTAATAATTTTAGAGAGAATGTGTATGTTAAAAGATACCCTCTTTTAGATAGACCTTTTTGTACAAATGGAGTAAGGTTACTGTTGAAAATAAGTAATTTAAATTCCTCAACTGCTTAAGACTTTTTTGTCTGGTACTATATTTACCAACTTGTACACATAAAATATACTAACTCCCTTACCTTATGCAATGGCCTATAATTCTAGAGACTCTACAATGAGAAGGTGTTCATACTTTTGAAGTATTTTATTCTTTAAAAAAAGAAACTGCTCTCTAATTTCTCAATCCACTTTCATCAATGCCAATTATACTTTATTCTTTCAGTCTATGTCTAAGAGTACTTACATTTTATAATGTTGCAATCTAGGGTGTCTTGAACAATGTACTACTATTCAGTCATTCCAAGGGGACTGCAAGTCAAAGAGAATGACTTTCCCACATTATTTCCTTGCTAACTTGGCAAACAATCTATGTCTATCAAGGATAACTAGTCAGCCACAGGGATCAGCATTTTGATCAGAATTCCTTCTTTTTGAATCATCCTCTGAGGAAACACTGGTAAACCAATTCAGGAGGCAAGACATACCACTAGCTAGTTCATATTAGTTTTTTATAAACCAACTCTATAACAAACCGATAAAATGTCTCTGGAGAATGGAGATTAGTTAAAGTTTCTTCTGAAAAGCCACTGCTTTTATATGTGATGATGAAGGAAAGGCACTGACCTGCCTTAGCCATGTTGCCTAAGCAACAGCTGCCTCTTCAGAAAGAATGTATTCCTCTTTCGCTCTCTGTTACTGGCATGGAAGCTAAAATACAACTGTGAGCTGTATGTCCTCAAGCACTGCAATCAATGTATCTTTTTTCACATGCTAAAAATGCCAAATGTCGTAGTGACAGCTGGACAAGGATTCTTTTTTTTTTTTTTTTTTTTTTTAGTTATTTTTCCATAAGAAAAAGAATGTATTGAAGTAAAAAAAAAATTGGATATTAAATACTAACAATGGAGAAAAGTATTACATACTGTTAAAGTAGGGGAATGAGTGAGTTAATTAAAGCAAAAACTGAAGTGCAATATCATCAGAAAAACATTAGTAAGGTTCTTTACCCAAAGATAGGGTTTGGAGCACCAACATTTCAGCCACTTAAGTTTACTAACTGAAAGACTGAAATGAGCATTCTTGTGCTAGAAGTGTAGATAAAAAATAAGTTTATGGTTTTATTATTTGTCACTAAAATTTTTCAAGATGCTATAAACCAAATTTATTTCTAAAAAAAAAAAAAGGCTTGATACAATTTGAACTCTCCCAACAACCCTTACCATATCAGATTCCCCAAGGATAATCTGTGTTCTTCATACATATCTTTGATTATAAAAACTGGAAAGCCTAGGGTATGAAACCATTTAAATTATTAGCTCAAAGTTTCAAGAACAATGCTTTGGCAATATGCAGGGAAAAAAGCTCAAACCAGTTGTCATTGGTTTAACTGACAGTTAAGTCAGTTAAATTTCAGCACAATAGGGAAGAGACCAGCATACTTGGTTGAGAATATTCTCTCCTTTCATTTTACTGAAACACTACCACGAAGGGTTTTGTGCTCCATATCCATATCTATCTACAGTTTAGAGAATGCAGAGAGAAACCCTGCAGCCAAAGCCAGTGGTTCTAAATGCTATTTAACTAGCACTTAGATGGGAAAGGAACAAAGCCAAAAAGAATGTGGTAGCACAATACTGAAGGGATGTATCAAGGAACTTCTGACATGAATGGCAGGGTCTGATCATATATAGTGGGATGGTTGGATCATAGCTCTGCAGCATGGACTGGCAAGGAAGCAGCCTGAATGGGCATTGTACTGAACAGCAGCTCAGCCCTGCAGCTTCTGCCTGGACTGAGATGAGTTAAGAAGCAGGAGCTCAGCAAGTTGCCAGGGTTGCACAGGAACAGGGAGAACGTGACACATGTCAAGGGGGTCCAAAGCTTTTTCAGCCCATAAATCCACTCTTCATTTGCAGTATCAACTCAGATGTGAGGAAACTTGGCATGAAGGTCTAACAGTGACTGCAAAGCCTCACACTTCCCAAGTTCAGAGCTCAACAGCCAATTGTCAAATTTTTGATAACTTATGCTGGACAGCAGCCAGCATCCCGATCCTGTTTCCCTGACTTGCCACATCTAAAAGAGTTTTATGACCCAGCACATACTGCTGAAGCCTGACTCTCTACATTTCCACACTCCACCTATACTCAGAACTCAATCAGAAATTTGAGTCTTCTGTGCTTTTCACAAAGTTCAGAGACAAGTAAATCAAGCAAGCAGCAATAATCTTGCAGTTATGGGAGCTTGCATTCACAAGCAAATCTGTTACTGATGATCTTACAACGTTCTCAGAAGCAAGCATAATGCAGGCTGGAGTAATTATAGTCTGTTTTGGAAAAATATTCAAGGAAGAAACATACATAAACTTGAGATCTTAATGGAAAAAAAATCCTTGCTAAAGTTTCAAGTCAGTATAGCTGTTCTTGTACTTCAGATAGATTATGCCACCTCTTCTAGCTTTTTTTGACTTTTAGCTGCATACAAGACTGCCAAAGAACTAAAATACTTGAGAAGTGCACCTTAATTTTGACTGTCCCCATGAAAAAGAAAACAATTTCTCAGTTTTTTACCTTGTGTTACAATGTGTAAAAATTAGCAAAAGAATTAAGCAGGACAGAACAATCAGCCCTTCACAAAGTTCTAACAAATAACACAAAACTGAGAAAACACATAACCCTTTCTTTTTTTATAATATGTCTTCTGTAAATAAATTCTTTGATATAACACAGATCACCATTATTAGTTTACTTATTTATGATGTGTAAAAAAAAGACACACTTTTTATTTCTTCAAGCATTGTATGTGAGGAAGTGGTTATCCCAAACTATAATAATTCTGCAAAAAAAAAATAACCAGACACTGGAGGATAAAAGGTTGTGACAAGCCTTTTCCCTCTTCCTTAAATGAATCTGGAAACCAAACCAAACCCCAAGCACAGAAACCATTCGTATAAAAAACAACTAGCTACAAACACTTCTAAAGGAAAACTACAGTGACTACTGTCACTGGCAAAGTATGTTTAATCAGATAAACATTTTTCTTCCTATAGTAAAAATCTAAAACAAAGGAAATAATTCTATATTTTGAGATATTCATAATACTATAATTTGAGATATTCAAAACAAATATTCAGCATGATCCTAGCTTTCAGCATTATATTCATCACAATCCTAACCTTCCTCAGAATCACACTTTTCAATCAGATTTCTCCCCAGGGGTAGAGATATCTGAGGAAGAACAGAAAATTTAAGTGATAGACTGAACTACTTAAGCTGACTTTCAATCAAAAACTAGTATTTAGTATATAACTTCTGTAGTCATGGAAATCTAGGCTGGCATAACTTCTTTCAACTATTATACTATCATTAGTCCATCAGATAAAGCAAATATTCAATTGACTTGATATGGACTCTTGGGATATGTTATTTAATGGATTTAACTTCTAATGACATAACAGGAGCCTATAAAGTGCTTTGGAAATAATGAATGAAAACTGCATACTTCAAATAAGTTTATATTACAAATTTATTATAACTGCATCAGACTATTAAAGAACAAGTATATGGATATAATCTTACAGGCCTGCCTGCCAATATGCTGAATTTGAATGAACTTGTAAATGGAGGATTAACAAATTTTCAGAAGACTAAGGAAGTTCAAAGAGGAAATTTTGTCCCATATTTTAATGTCCCATTCTTAAATTTTGATGGTGAAAACAAAAATGTTAATATTCTCTCCTTTAAGTATAATTTACATTATGTGTATCAAACCTGAAATTGCATAATAAACTGTTCAAAAGAAAATCCTTGTATCAAATCAGAGTCAGTGTAACAGCATACCAGTTGTGTTTTGCCTTGCTAGAAGGGCAAATGACTGTATCAGCTGAGACCTTATACTAAGCTAAGATCCCAAATCAGACACAAACTTGACAAGTTTTCCATTTTCATTGTTGCTTTATTTGGTAGACTACTAGTGCTTCCCCTATCTGACAAAAAACAAAGACTTCCTTGTGAATCAGGGATTCTCATTAAAACATGAAACACAGATATAGCTTACTGAATATGGTTTATCTGCATCTGTTGGGACAGGCAAACCCATTGAACAAGATCTTGTTGGGCAGTCAATAAAAATGCTGACAGTTTTTCTTTTCATACAATATAGGTCTAAATTTGAGATAAGATTATTATGGTTATTTTGATGTAAAGCTGAATAAGAAACTCTGAACTAGAGAAGAAAACTAGAAGTGATGGGGAAGAATATACAACAGTTTTATGTGAGTAGTTTTTGGAATATTCTGCTTTCAGGACATTGGTTTAAGCCCAGAATAACCACGGAAGATCACAGTCAGAATACTTCTGATAGTCTTTACACAAGTCAATTAAAATTTTTAATCTACTCACACAAAGCAACTTCACTTTCACTTCAGTAAGCTGAGCTGGATAGACCCAGGACTGCATAGATATAGAAAGTGAACTGACTGACAGAATCCCAGAAGAAAGGACTAAAGCACTTCAAAAGGGCAGTTTATGGGAGAGAGGAGAAAACCAGTATTCCTGTAACCTGTGCTATAACTGTTCGGTATGTAAGAAAGAATTTACTGCAATATCAGCTATCCATCATGAAGGCTGAGCCTTTAGTTTTCATTATTCATGACCAAAAAAGTTTCCTGTCCTCCCGTTAGTAATCGGGTTAGTTTCACCTCGCAGTGCAAACTTTCATGCCCATGCCAATCCTATGAGCACCTAACAGAAGACTACCAAAACCTTTCTTGTGAGTAGTGCCAAGTTGTTCCCACTGTCCAGCTACAGGCCTAAAGTTAGGAGCAGTGACAAAAATAGGAATTTAGGAGGTAAGTTAACACCTATGAACTTACTGCAGTGCATTTTTGATGTTAAAAGAATTATTGTCATCTTGTACTATATAAAATATTTACCTGTATAATAAACCCAGAGTTGTATACAATTTGAAAATGCACTTTCGTGACTTGCCTACAGCAAAAAACACATACAAAAGCAAAATACTGGCAATATAAAAATTCAAGTTGAACAAGTATACTTCTTTAGGAGCATTACCTCACATGCTTCTGAATCATGGAAAACGTAAAAAAACAAAACCAGAAAGGTGCACTGAGGGATGATCAGTAGCTGGTAAGCAACTGAAAAGAGCAATGTCAAAGCTGCAGAAATGGACTGATGAGGCAGGTAAGGCTGACAAACTTACTCTGAAGCTGTGGCTGAGGCTGCTGGAAGGAAAGGGGCTGTCCGAACACAAATGGACTGTGGACTAGGGAAGAGGGAGGTTTTGCAGCTTGATCAAAGATGGAAGGAGCTGGGAGATTTGGCCGTGACTGAATGGAATTCAGTATGGCACTCAGTTGGTCACCTGTAGTGGGCAAAACAGTCAAAACTACAACCTGTTACCTGTCATTTTCCAGAAATGCAGAGTAAAATGGTGCTCAAATAAAGTTTAAATGATGATAACAGAGAAAGCTTATAAATCTTATTTATCCTCAAAGTACTCTGCTTGTAGCTAAAAATAAAAAAAATCTCACTCCATGCATGGCAATAAAATTACTGAAGACTACAAGCAGGGTTTTAAAGGATCATGGATATTTTAGTGCAGTTATTTAAAACATTTCAAAATAGAAAATTATATTCACCTTGCTAAAAAATGAAGAGCAGCCAAAGAAAAGACAGAAATCCCTAGCATTTACAGTAACACACACATGCAACAGAACATGCAGAAGGAGATTTGAGAAACTGATGAGAAGGGAAAGCTAACATGTACTTAGGCTTTGGCAAATGTATTTCTGTGCCAAGGCTTTGGTAAATATTTGCTCATTTTTGTAAATGTCTTTAAAGTATTCTGTTGTGCTGTTTTTCAAGACCAGATTAAAGATAATTTTTAAAACTCATTAGTATCACCTAGGAACTAGAACTGGTTTTCTGAAGAACTACATACATTTGTTGTGAGACAAATTAAGGCCTTCAGAAAACTAGCATGTTTAAAAAATAGTTTTAATTTTGAATGCCAATTCTGAAAAAACTCTATATGAGCATTAGAAATACATGATGCCTCAGTAAGAAGGCCACACCATGTCATAACTTGAAGTATACTTAGTAATATGAGGTGGGAGGAAGCAAGATTTCGAGAGAATCTCAGATTTGAACCATCTTCAGGCAAATCCTAACAATGTTGCTTTATTCTGCAAATTCCTATCATTTTGATAGCATTCTAAAAAACCTAGTAAAAAAATTTAGCAGCTACTATATAATTTACAATTCACTGAATTGAGAACATTTTGGTATGATTATTAATTTTCTTTTCATGGAATTAGAGACAGACCAGTGGGTGTATGAAACCCTGTATTACCTAAGAACTCAAAAAAATCAATTTTATTTCACTGTTTTGAAATTAGTATACCTAAAAAATGTTGGAATCTGTACTTTAGGGGCAATCATTCCTACCTTAAAAACCTACAAGTGATTGAGCAGCCAAGTCTAGTGGGAGGGGGGTTGGAACTAGATGATCTCTGAGGTCCCCTCCAACCCCAACTATTCTATGATTTACATGTTCGACAAATCACTATTATTAAATACAGAATGCCTATTTCCTAACATGAGTAATTATTTTAAAGGGAAGAACATCTGAGAAGAGCTTGAAAATCATCTGCCCACAATAATCAAATACGGAGGTGGGTAGGGTGATTCACGAGGAATATTAAAAACTTGCCTGCACTGCAGAGAGAAGACATGGCTACATGTAACAATCATTGTGGGAGTCATGACTTTGATCTTTCAGGCAATACTATAAATACAGACCTATTACATGGGCATCTCTATGTTTGACCAGAAATTTGAAATACTCATAGATGGCAATGGAATTTTCATTGAAAATAAATTGAACTATTTTCATTGAAACGATTGAAACTATTTTCATTGAATCTTTTAATAGACAAGCAGCTCCAAATGTCCTTCATTCAAAAATTCCCCTATGAGATCGTGCTTGTGCCATGTTTTATTTTCTACAAAACTCAAAAGCTTCTTATACCTGAGAACACAAAACCCCTGCATATAAAGTAATGATATAGCTGAAGAATTCTATTTTTCTATTATTCTGTCAATTCTATTTTTCTGTTATTCTATTATTCTGTCAATACAGTTGCCAACAACTCTCTGCTCTTAAGCAATTCAGAAGGAAATACAGTACACAGAATAAATGAAGTCATCTATTTGATTTGTTCTTTCACACTAAACATCACAGCTTGAGAAAATAATGTGTGAAAAATGGTATGGAATCCAATGCCAGGAGTAGCTTCCAAATCTTCTGTAACTGTATAATCCCAAAGAAACACCTTTGAAACTGCTTAAGATACAGTAAAGAGAATCACAGTCTCTTCAAGAAACCAGGATGCCTGTTAATACAGCATATTGATTTCTAAATTTTATCTTTGGACAATACAGAAGGAAAAATCATTTTCCAAATATGCTTCTGTAGAAAAAAGAATAGATAATATTTGCACTATTACACAACTGACATTGAGACACAGGCTGTAATACTGCCTCACATATTAAACCCTTCCACTTTTGTGATTCAATCATTAGTTTGAAATAAGTATGGCTAAACTGGGAAAACCAGTTCTGTATAAAAGGCCTTATAAAACAGAAGAAAAACACTTCAACTTTTCCATCCAAAAAAAGAGTTTCCTATAACAATGCATGGGCAAGTATGGACTGCTCTCTACAAAACAGACCATTGGGAAGTGATATAAAACTATTTCATGTTGCGACACTAATAGACTAGAATATTTAGGAATAAATTTTTTCCTAATCTCCTCTCCTTTAAAATAAGTGCTGAGTTATTTTATTTAGGAGACCACTAAGAGTATATGCTGATGTTAAAAAACACATGCAGCACCTTAGGCCCCTATTTGAAGTGTCATGGACAGAGTATAGTGATATAAGAATAGAACGGTAAAGCTCCATGTTTCAGGCATATTTCTCAGGGACACCTGCCTCAACAAAAGTCACTTCTGTATTATTAAATTTTCTAGACCTAATCAATAAATTAACAGAAGGAAAGCAGATTTATGTGTAAGTATATATATTTTAAGATCTTGCTAACAAAATAAACCATGATTAAAGAAACAATTATTTTATGCCAGTAAAATTAACAAGGTTTTATGAAATTAACAAGGTTTTATTTATTGCCCAGCATTTGTAACTAATATGTATGTGATACAAAGGTAACTTCAGTTTTACAACTTTTTTTTTTTTTGAGGTGGGATTTTTTGAGTTTTCTAATTTTTTTGACTTTTACAAGAAATCTCAAATGTTATCTTTTATCCTGTCAACCCATTAAATGTATTTGAAAAGTTGTCAAGACAGATGACAAATGTTTCTGGCCTTTTAAAAATCCATGCTTTCTAAATCAAATAATTTTCTTATTTTGTTTTAAAAGTATGTATTTTTCATTTCAGTATTAGTTTTGTGCCTACCACTACAGAAAGTCTCAACTATAACTTAATCTTAGATGATCCTTTTTATACAGAGTACTTAGATTAAGTGAAATTAAAGCAGAAAATAAAGCAGTTCTAACATTAACTACGTATTTTGAAAAACACCTTGCAATACATCATACTACTGTTTACGTCTTTTGGAGAACATCTGTAGTGCCTAAAAAGGTAGGAAATGAGTAATAAAAATAAAAGCCGAGTTAAGAAAAACATAATTGTTTTAAAGCGTGAGTGTAAAAACATACCTTTGTTATTTCCAAGGCCATAATCAAACCCTTGTCCATTACTACAGCTTGTCCCCTTACTGAAAGCTTGTACTGAAAAAGGACTTGGGGGAGGAGTCTGCACATTTTGATCTAGAAGGACTTGCTCTGTAAGAAAAATACATCTCTTCAGAATTAGATCTTCTCAGTAACTGATCTACATTGGAAAGATGAGTCACAAAGCAAAAGAGTTATTTTTCCACACATAGCTCTCCTCCTCTCTACTCAATTCTCTTAAAAAAAAGAAAAAGCACATCTCTTCTTTAAGTCTCATGCTCTAAAAATATAAAGACAGAGGACTTAATACCATACAGACTGCTTTTATGTTTGACTGAGTTACTGCCAGCTTTACCATTATCTGCCACTTAGGAACTAGCTTGACACTTTGTTTTTTTCCAGTAACATCACACCATTTAGTGTTTACCTTTTAGACAGCAATTGTTAAAATTCATTTGACAAAGCAAAGTGAAGAAAGGATAGTTTTCAGTCACTGACTCTGAGCCAATAAATCTTTAATCCTGGGTATGCCCTGGTAGTTCATGGGACATAAAACATTTTTTCCTGACATTTATTGATATCTCTACATGAGTACTAAAATTTTGCTTTCTGTATGACACTAAAGAAACCTCCAACCAAAACTAACCGGGAGTCTTTCATAATATTCCTAATAACATACAGCCAAAACAAACAAGACAGAATCCACTTGACTGTTTAGATATAGAGAGAAATTACTGACTTTATGTGGCCAGAAATGTAATCCAAGTGATATATAAGAAAGCATTCAGAAGAACTGTCCAAAGTGCAGGTTTAAAAGCTCAAGCTGGCACCTTGAAAAACTTTTTTTTCTTGTAAATGCACTAAAATTCATGTGGATTAATTAAAAAAAAAAAAATCACAAGTCTTCTAAAAGTAATTTTTTAAAAATTGCATTTAAGGTCCAAACTGCATTTCAGAGTACAAACTTTTACACAACACACATATTTAAGTTAAAAAAAATTACCAGAGAAAAAGCTAGAAATTTCAAGTCGTCTTATAAAAGAAAGGATCTAGAACTTTCTCTGAGGCAATTCTAGATCTTGCTCTAGTGTTTTAACTGGATATTGCCTATGGACCTAGGCATTCAGTATGACTTCTGCTTTTTCTCTTACAAAAATCCTACTTCTTTATGGGAATGACATTAAATTTTTTGAAAATAATGACGATATGAACACAACCTGAAAGATATTATTTATGGATAAAAATATAGACAGTTGCCAATCTAGTTGGAGCTCCTCCAAATCCTAATTATTTCCCTCCAGCAGAAACATTGAAACCAATGACAAAGTATTTCTAAATAATTTCATGGCAAATAAAAACAATCAGTTTAAAGTAACCTCCAGATATGGCCTAAGCACATTAGTTTTACCTGGTACTGAGATGTACTAGGAACATAAAGCAGGTTAAAATATCTCAGTAATCGAACGGATAATTGCTTTCACTGCTTTAGTTACATGTATCTATCTTTGCCCTACTTATAAAAACATAAACTCACCTAGAAAAGATTAAAACACTGACATTATCAGACATAACTGTAAGCAGAAAAGCTATGACTTGAAAAAAAGATAGTGTTCTAAGCACTACTTAAATACTTATATACCTTATGAAAAACTTTTCATTATTTCCGTTCTTTGCAGAATGTTTTATACCTTAAAGTCAAGACACAACATCCTACAGAAAATACATATGTATTAGCAAGGACCTATTTTGCTTTAATATAGTAATGTGATGATAATTATTAGAGCATCTAAGTGTGAAACAAATTTCTGCGCCAAATACCCAAACCACAAAAAGGGCAGAGTCTGTTATAATGAATAATTAGAGGCTGACAATAAGCACATAAAAACACAAGCAGAATATGACTGCTGTGAGGTCAAAGTTTTTCATGAAGACATCTTTTGGAATGTATCTATAGGATACATTAAATCCTATAAATGGAGTGGGAAGATTATAATTTGAAAATGTCCAAATTTATTCAGAAAACAGAGAAATACAGATTAAAAGAAAGAAAGCTTGAAAAAACTGAGTAGGTAGAAACAAGTCAGCCTCTAGGGAACTCTACCAAAATTTTATTATCTATGGAAGAACCTTAAATGTTTCTAAGAACATCTGTAACAAAATCACACTAATGAAGATTCACAGTAATTTTTACTAGACTTTGGGAAGACAAGAGGGACAGACTGAACCAGCTGGGGTGCTGTGTCCAATTTCAGGCTACCCATCAGACTGAAATGAGTTCAGCAGAGACCACCAAGATATTCAGGGCAGTAGAGCATACAACATCTAAAGAGGGGCTGAGATGTGGGTTTAAGAAAAAGAAAGCTAAGGTGAGAACTTATTGGTCCCTTTCATTGTCTAATCAAAGAGTTCAGGGAAGATGAAGCCAGACTGATCTCAGATGTTCACAGTGACAGGAAAAGAGACAATGAACAGAAGTTGCAGCATAGGAAATTGTGATTAGGTATTAAGAATATTTTTCACCATGAAGGTGAGCCAATATTTGTACAAATGTTCAGAGAGGCTGGAGATAGCCAGAAGTTGAGAACACAAGGCCCTGAGCAACCTGATCCAGCCGAATCTGCAATGACAGGACGGTTGGATATTATGATCTTATCCAGAAGTATAAACACTGACAGATCACTCCCTCTCCCATTTTTTTAAGGAATATAACCACTGCCCACAATCTTGCACAACAGAATGCATTCAGATGGGCTGAGTCTATCTGTTAAGGAAATAACAGTTTCAGAATACCTTAAGGTATTCATATGAAGTATTTAGGGTGAAAAAAGATATTTTAGATCAATAATGAAAGCCTGTTTGGAGGGAGATCAACAAGAAGGATGATGGAGTGGGAGGAAGGCAATAAGAATTTTTGCATAGTACCATCTTGTTTATGTTTTTTTTTTTTTTTTTTTTTAATTATTCCTAGGTCTTACCCAATCTGAACATGAATTACCAGGAGAGAAATTATGCATTTTAAGAGAATGCAATCATACTTTGTTAACTCGTGTAATTAACTAATCTGATGTTAATTTCAAATACAGTGTTAAAAAACATATTAACAGGTTTTTAACAAGATGCCATGTTACAAAATTAACGAACTTAACAGAATCAAAAGGAATTTAAATAATTCATTCTCCTCTGCTTTTCAAGAGACACAAAGAAGATAAAAAAACCCTACAAAAATGAACAATTACTTATTTAAAAATTATTCCCATAGCTAAGGGAAAAAAAAAAAAAAGATGGTTAAAGTTATGGCCCCTAACCATAACTGGTACAGACGAAAACATGGGGAAAATATTTTTAACTGTTCTTTAGAAAAAAATTTAAAGACTGTTTATAAACAACTTTCAAATCCTACTGTGTAACACATAACTCAAATGAAAATGCATAAATTATTGTGATACCTGTTCAAAACTGAGATCGTACTTTATTTCTCCTGTTTAGATTGCTTAATTTTTTCTAAGGTAATTTTAAAAAATAAAACAAAACAACCACTTGCCATCTTCATGCCGGAGGTACTGGTTTCCACCTCTGTCTCTAGCTAATGACCATGCCTCGCCTTCATCACTTTCACAGAACTCTACCATGCTGTTCTTATCCATTTGCACCCATGTACCTTCTGAATTAGTCACCTGATGCACACACATAAAAAAAGCAAAATTTATTGACTTTTCAAATAATTCAATAGCATGATTCAGCAACTTATTACAGCATCTGAAAAACACACTCATTCCAATCCTTATAGTACAAAGCAAATGTAAAAAAAAAAAAGTTTCTTAAATTAAGGCCACAGGCTGAGGCAGACTGAAGTACCAAACCTACTTATGGTAAATTTACAATTAGGAGTTGTTCCAAAAATATTAGACCTGTTTTTGTTTGGAAGAAGCAAAACACCAACATCACAAGTTTAGAACATCCAAATAAGCCTGAATAAAAACTTGAGGAATAGTCACCAAAATATACCTTCTAATTGATGGTTGCAACAGTAGAATTATAATACCAAATCAAATATGAAGTTTTTATGAGTATTAATTTTGTTCCTGACATTATCTTTAGGAAATAGCATGACACACTTCATCCTTAAGCCCTTCTTAACCATAAAACACCACAGTTGGACAACCAGGAACCGTAACAACAGTTCAGTAACTGAACAAATTAATACAATCAATATAGAGAAACACAGTAATTGGTTAAATGGTTCAGTCCTAGAAAAACTTTTTCAATGAAACAAAATTCTTTCAAAGAATATGACAAAAAGGCAGAACAAGAAACATAATTCTGTAAGGAATACTGTAACAGAAACATATAAGCAAGCATATTTAACTGCAGTACAATTTTAACATTATTCCAATCAATGCAAAAAGGCAAAAGACATAACTGCATTAGCCCTTATAATACAAACCAAGTTCAAAGGTCAGTATTTATCATGAGGATTGGAAAAGCAAACCTGTACAGAGGCAGATTCTTTTGCTGCGTTTACTACTGTTACATACTGGTATCTATGAAGACATGAACTGAAGCTACAAGGATCCATACCTCGCCCACTGCCTTGACTTTGTTTCCCAGAACTAACATTCCAATTGGGATACCTCTAAGGTTAGGGCAGCTTCTGATGTTGTGACCTGATGGGCCAGTCTTCACTACCTTGTACACTCCAGGTCCACCTCGAAGGAATGGCATATCTTGTTCTTGCATCACTGCTTCCTGTGGACAGTGCGAATTTAGGTCTTTGAAAAAATCATCAGCATTAGACCTAGATTCCTGAGAAATTTGAAAAAAGGCAAAACAGAACAGAATAAAACCTATTAATCCCACTTTTGAACTATTTAGATAAGAAATATTTCAAGACTATAAAAGGTAATTCAAAGCTAAAAGAGGTACTAGTTACATTGCTAATTTTACTAAGCAATGCTAAACAACTAACTACTAGTAAATTGTACATTAATTGAAAAGTCACCATATTTCTCTTGAAGCAAAAGTAGTATAAATGTAACAACTATATAAAAGGAATAGCTCATATATAACCTTGGAGACAATTTTTTAAATCTAACTGCTTTCACTAACCCTTGTTCCACACTAACATTTATCAGGATATACACTCATTCCTCCTTCTGTATTTGTGAAATTTTGTGGAAAGTCTGGGGCTAGGTAAAGGGAATATTATCTCTCTCCATATGGCATGCTTCTTTTTTTGATTTCATATTCAGAATATATTGTTAACTTTAAGGTAAAATTATAACAAAGAGTAACAGCAATACCATAGACTGTAAAAGCACATATAAATATTACTGAATATGTATTATTTTCACCATGACAATAAAAATGGCCTACAAACTTATTTAATCTCATATTAATTACAGATGAAATATATATCCAAATCTGAAATGATGACATACTTTCTGAATTTCTTACCAAGAAAAAATTGCAGTTACTAAAAGAAGAGAATAATTAGTATTAATTTTTCAGCCGGTTACAGCTTAACAGAAAGGCCATTGTAAAAAAAAATATGAGGGATGGGAGTAAAGAGTGTGCATTTGTATCAGAAGAAAGCAAGTGAGAAGCAGAAGGGGGTTCTATTATGCTTACAATGAAAGTCAGAGGTGCTTTTAAAGGAACACCTGAAAGTCAAGAACTATGTAATGCCCTACTGGATGAAGCCAGTTGTTTACCTAATTTAGTATACTGAGTTCAGCAACAGGAGACACTTTTTATAAGCAGCATACAAGTCTTTATTAGTAGTCTGTCCTTTATATACCAACAGCATTTAAAATCTTTATTATTGATGTTAGAGGGCATATCCTATTTTCTTTAGTATTTATTTATTAATCCAATTTCTATAAATTTAATTTCATCTGAATATGCTCATACTTTCTGCCTCAAGAATCTCCTGTAACACCACCTTCCAAGTTCACTTCCTGCTATGTAAATGAATACTTTCTTTTGTCAGATTTAAACCAAACTTCTGCTCTTGTTACTTCTTCTCAAATCAATGCAATTTCTTCTGATCTCTTTAACTATCATATTTCCATCTTTTTTTTTTTTTATATGAAGTCTGTGCACTATCTCCAGACTAATACAGCAGTTTTTCCAAGAAGCCTTTATGCAAAAACGACTCTTATGTAAATATGTAACTTACAAAGCAAGTTAATGCAAGTTGAGGTAAACTGTTTCGAGGAAAAAAAAAAAGACAGTTTAAATATTGTTTACACCTTGCTATAATAAATTTTGCTATTCCAGGGAAAAAGATTCAGTGGACAAACAAGTTTTAAAATCTCTAAACCAAATTGTACAACACAATGTCATTTTCATTATAAAGTTAACATGAAGAAAAAAAGGATCTCAAAATCACTACAGCACTGATATGCAGACAAACACTTCTGTAGTTAAACAGTTTAACTGTACTTAACATACCTTGTTCTTAAAATTACATAATTTAAAAAAAGTCTAAGAATGGGTGGAGCATTTATTAAGTATCTGTGGTCTTACTCATGCAAATATCATCCTATTAGATGCTGAAACTGCATGTGAAGCCTTTAAAGACACAAAAAAATTTACTAGTAAATTCTGCACTAACAGAGAATTAAAGCCTTCCTTATGTTACTAGGCCATGTCTCTGAACATCTAATTTGTTTTATTAAAAAAGGAGAGTGCTACTTATGAGTTAATGAAAATTCAATAATCTACCCTGGTATTTTTTTCTCATCCTAAAGGAAGAGACACAGATACAGCACCCTATGCAAATCTTCCATTTCCTGTAAAAATAATTCACAGTAAAACAGACTTCAAAGAATATTTAGTATAAAGTTGAGTCATAAGGTGCATTCTGAAAACATGAGAGACAGTGTGTGACTGTTCCTGTAATTTAACTCACCTTAGGGGGTAAAGCTTTGGAAGTCCATGAAAAAAAGTCCAAATCCCTTACTCCTTGGCTAGCATTAAAGACATTCTGAGCAACAAAGTTTAAAAAAAAAGACATATATCAACAAAGAAATGGGAACAAAGAAATACTGGAGGAAGAAGCTCGAGGTATTATAATGCAAACTTTCTACACAAGTAAATTTACTAGTAGAATGTTTTGCAAAAGGGGAAAGTTTTGTTTTCCTAATCAAGTCACCTGAGTCCATTGCTCACCATGGCAAATCATCCATTAAACAGAAACAGTTTAGTATGTCAAAAGCTCAAAATGGATGTAGTGTGTCATGCCATTTACAGAAATTAAGAGCCAGACATTTCTTATAAAGCTTGAGACTTCACACACAGAAAAATCCCACACTTCTGTTACAATGAAACAGTAGTTGGTCCCATCACAAAGAAGTTTTCTAGGAAGACGCTCTGTTGTTCTGAAAGATAATTTCAACTAGTGCAAGACAAATGCACATGGAGTTTCAGTCACCAAGTCACACCTAAAGAGATGCAGAAGGGCTAAGCTCACCATTGCTGAAAGTCGTTCACTTGCACAGAAAGATTTCACCAGTTTGCACATCAAAATCATATTCCTTACCAGAGCCAAAAATGTCAGTGCTACATGGAGAACAATTGCTAAGAGTTCTTTTGTTTTATAAAATGTATAATGCATTTACTAGTTTGTTACAAACAATCATAAACCAAATACAGTGGCCAGAGAGACTTCACTAATTTTAAAACCAATTGCCCACAATAAAGAAATGAGCACTGTTGTTCTGTGTATTTTTAATTCCAAAGAACAGTGAGGACAGCATTTTTTTCATCAGCCAAAAACATGAAAAAGAAGTCATCATTTTTCCAGAAGCTGCTTTGTACTGATTTCAAAGAAATTTTCACTGATCCTGTCAAATGAAAGAATTAATCATATATATATATATATATCAGTACAAGTAATCGTATTTATGATGGAATCCCTTTGACAAAGCAACCATTCTATCTATATGAACAGAGGTATCAAAATCTAATTTCCTATTCTCATCCTGATATGGGAACCAGGTGAAATCCTTGGGCAGTAGTCACATGAAAATTTAACAGTAGTTAATGTAGTGAATCCTTTCAAGTAGAAACAAGTACAAAACACCCTTGGCATGCCTCATTTGCATTCCTTGAAAAAACACTAACATATTGAAAGTAACTAAATCCATGTTTTCATCTCATGATAGAAGCAAATTATCTAGCTATATACTCTTTGTAAACATCAAGTTTCAGTAATAAAAATTATTTGCCATTTTGACAAAAAAGGGGAATTGTTAAAACTCCAGCATTTCTTCAGAATTGAGTACTTAATGCCAAAATTGAAAGAGGTACCAATACACTAGTGATATGTTTTGGGGAAGGTGAGGAAGGTATTAGATAGGAAGATTGGCAGAATACAGGCTCACTAATTTGACATAAAACTATGACAACTATAAAAAAGTTTGCATTTACATGAGAGTGTACTTCCTAGGCATCCAACATACTTAGACTGACTGACTGTACTACTTCGCAGCGTATCTCCTATTTTCTGATGGAGTTCTACTGTACAGAGAAACATGGATTATCCATACCTAAATTATTTAAATAATTTCAAAGACCTATTTTTCTACATCATAAAGCTCTTTGTGTAAAACATATAAGGGAAACCAACAGCAGTGAAGTGGGAACATGCTGGCTTAGCAACACCAAGAAGTTCAAACTAGAAGCCCTCCTTTGCTCTGGGAGATTGAGAGTCTCCTGGCGTACAGCATTCTAATAGCCGCTTTAGATGAATAGGTTAGAAACTACTACAGAAAAGCTTTATATTTAATCTTTCTGCTACCATCTGTAGATTTAGTTTATTTTTCCCCTTTCAAACTTTCCATTCCAAGAACTAAAACTAATTTCAGGAAGTCATACTTCTTCCAGTAAACTTTAAGTTTCAGAAAAAAACAACAGAAAAGCCCACTTAAAAAATTACTTTATCATTAAAACCCAGACCATTAGGAAGCATTTAAAATCTCAGTATTATTTTTCAAAGCTAAGGCTTATCTTTAACACTCATCTTGACATTTTACTCAACAAAGTCTTACTCTCCAATTGCCTTCCATCATGCTAAAACCAAAGGTAGAAATCTCTTGCAAATGTCCTTCAATATTTCCACAGAGCATTCAGCTCTCCGAGATTCTGTGATCAAAAACTATAGCCTACATAGTAATTTTGGTTCTTTCTTCCACTACAATAACAGTTTGAAAAGCTTGCAGTTTGTCAATCCTGATTCCTATGGTGGTTGGGGAATGTAATAATGTAACTGGGCATCAGGGAACAGTATTCCTTCTTACGATGTTTTACATTTAAAATTAGGTAACAAAAACTTCCTTAGTATATGATTTTTTTAGAAGTCAAGGTCCAGAGCTTAACCAAGATAAAATTCTATTTCTGCCTAGTGTGCACTCTTTTATATCCTATGCACCTTTTCACTAAGTACCAACTGTCAGCATGAGGAACTTAACACGTATTTTTTTCAAAAACAGTTAGCTGAATGCCTCGAGAGAGCGGGAAAAATAACTACCAGAGATGGAAGAAGCTTATCCAAAATCACCATCTATTAAATTCAGTCTTATAACTGTATTACCTAATATGGATTGGATGCACAATTTCAGATCAGAGGCTACACTGCAGTTCCTCGTGAAAGGACAAGATTAATAAAAGAAGAGCATTGACTTAGAAGATTTTTCTAAAAAGGTAAATGACCAATGCTCAAATAAATAAAACACTGGTAACTACCATGGATCTCTGTTTTCCTATAATCACTTATCTTTAAATATAATAGTTCTGAAAAAAAATACAGAAACAGTATAATTGAGAAATCAACAACATTCAGTGTTTGTTGTATCATGAAATATCTAGTAAACATCAATAAATATACATAAAACGTAGATACAATATATATGTCAAAAAGATGCCAAAATTAACACTGCTAAAAACCTGTTTTTCATTTGTTCACTATTCAATTCAGTGATGAAATAGAATAGTTAAAACTTTCTTTTAAAAACACACCTTTTCACATATTTTACAAAATGTACTGAGAGATTTTATTTACTTAAGGGATGATTATAGAAGGCCTGCATATTTGAATGTGACAGAGCAACATAACTGGAGTTGACAAGTCTGCACACTCGTGAGTTGAATGAAACTGGAGCCTAATAAAAGTAATGTGACTTCTATTTGAACAGGAAATACAATGACTAATTCAGCCAACCGATCTTCCATTTGTATTATCAGTCACACAAGAGACTTTCTCTAGTGTTATTCTTAAGCCACTACTGGTCAAACAGTTTGTGTTCAAAAAATCTTCTACATAAACTTTTTTTTTTTTTTTTTAAATTTACTACATTCTGCTCATTATGTCATTCAGTTATCCAAATCAAAAGAACAGGATAAGCAGATATGGATAATATCACAATTTAATCTAATGAACCTTTATCATTTATTATTTAATCGAACATCTTTTGCTACATGAGTCATTAATCTCTAGAGGATTTGACAACTTACAAACACAGTCCTTTTTTTGGACAACTCAGAGAAAAAAATTTAATATTTTTTCAACTTTTTTCAAATTTGAAAATATGAGAGCTGTGCAAAGAAACTTTCCATTTGAAATTAGCTCAAAACACATCTCTTGCACATTGCTTCATTGTTAGAACAGTTGCTTTTTTAAGACTTTTACCATGTTGAGCACTGCTTACTGATGAGAAACTAAGAAAGCATGTGATTTGTGTCATTCAAGATGCCATGTAACTGTTACTTAAGCATATCTAACAGGTTTTAATTGAATGTTATCAAAACTAAATTCACAGCAGTGTTTGAGGAAAGAAATAATATTTTACTGAGGTAGAGAGTGAAACGTTTGAAAACTGGACACTGTCTTTCACATTTGATTGTACCTGACCTACTTATTCAAATGAAATTTTAATTCTCCCCGTAACCTGCTATAATTGAACGTTCAGTTACTTATGATAACCATTTCCTTTCAGGCTTTTCTCAGGGTAGCACAGCATATACTCTGCTCTGGAACTAAGTGAGTGCTAGAGCTATATAAAATATGCCTGCCAATAAGGTCTTGCTAAGCACAGACACAACTGCTGAACTCAAAAGCATTCCCTTTAAAAAGTAAAAATGTTTAAAAAATAACTTAACTAAAAATACAACCCAAACAACTAAAAAAAGTCTAGCAGAGTATAATACCCATCCAGACTTCTAGAATTTAACTACTTAATCAATGTGAATTCACTTTTATCATGGGTGAACTGGTAAAATTCAACTGCTGCATAAAAATATTAACATTTCATGAAAGTATAATGTAGCAATTCTCTAATGGCTATCAATTTCTAAGACAAAAATGCAGACAAGATTTTAAGCAAAGCCTATTTTTCTCCATATTTTCCTATATTCTACAGTAAACTAGATACACAGTGTGACAACAGGCATATTTAAGTGACTGATGTCTGAGTGCAAAAATAATATGCTTCCCATATGCAATAACAAAGTAATCCTCCATACAAGAATTTTATTGAAAGAAATCTCCAAATAGAAACGTATCAACAAAGAGTGTTTGTCAGAACACACACAGACTGTAGCCACAGGGATTTATAAATTTCCAGATTTGGCTACAAGCAAATAGCCCAGTTTCACTGGAACTGGGAATGTCTCAGTTCTTTTGTAACCGAAAACCATCAACAGGATGATATTACTCGTTGGAAGCGTTTAATTTCACAAAACATTTGTTAACTGTCTTCAACTGCAACAGCAGCTACCTCATATAAGACAATAGATCAAATCTAAAAAGCAGTACTTGCAATTAGATCTGTCTCTCACACTGTGCATAGAAGAAACCAAAGTACTGCCCATTCTGGGGAACGCATGAAAACAGATCAGCCAGAAAGGCCTGCACTTTCATAAATTTTTTAATAAACACTGGTTTGGCTAACATAGTTCTCCCTTTCTGTCCTTTCCATGTAAGAAAAAAAGTGCCTTGTTTCCAGAAAATGTGCACTGTTTGAACTGTAGTGAAGGTGATCACCATAAAAGTTTATTATTTCTAAAAATTCAATTTTTTACGCAGTCTTAAAGCTGTGGGATTCTCTGGCTTGCTAATAAATTGATAACTTAAGGATTCAGGTGTAAAACTCACAAAAATATATGCAAAACCCAGAGGTTAAAGAACTCTTCAGGTTTGTTTTTTTTTTTTCTTTTTAAAAAGTCTCAATTACACTGATTCACTACAACTCTCTCAGCAGAGTAGAGGCTACAACTCTCTTATGAAATCACGGCCCCAGTGGACCACTTTACAGACAATGCAATCTAGCATTAGAAACACCTGGTGCAGACCACAATCTAATACTATTCTATTTTTACTACAGCAGTCCTTGTATTTCTGTTTCTTATCTAGGATGAGAGGTTTCCACATAAAAAGCCTCCTACCTTTCTACACTCCACCCTCATTACACAACAGCCCTCAAAACTCCAAAAACATTTAAGGTTTTATTTTATAACTAAAATATTGTTTACCTCAGGACTTATTTGCAGCCTTAATTAAAGAAAGTCTAGTAATGAGGATAGAGTGTACTTTCGGATATTTTTCAAAGGCACCTTTTACTTACGTCAACAGGTACCAGAAGGCTCTTGCCAAGATGTTGGTTAAAAGACAGACACCAGGCTTCAGTGTAACCATTCATATTAGGAACATACTTCTTTATTGTCTCATCATTCAGCCTCAGCCAAACACCATCATCATTGTGGATCTATGGGAAACAAGCAACAAGAAGAAGCCACGCCTTCCTGTAACTTCTGCAGCTAGCAGGGATTAACAGATTTCAGACAGATAGACAATAGTAGCAAAGAAGCAACCACCTTTACTATGCTGATAGAATATAAGTAGAGGTAAAGAGAAATATCGACAAAATCAGAATTTCAAAGCAATGACAGGTACATCTTTTTAGAAGCAAAGCTGGGAAGACAAACTGAAATCCAATCATGCGATAATAAGAATTTCATTGAGAGAAAAGAGGAAAGAAAGTGAAGCCTTTATGAGCTTTATGAATTCCCCACTTCCCATTTTTCCACTGCTGATATAACCCTGTAAATTGCAAAAATATTCTTTGTATGTGAAATTATACTGTGAGAAAAATACATGCACAATAGTGTAACACAATAGTGATCTTCCAGATTTGTAAATAAAGACATAATAAAAAAGGACAGCTACATCTGAATTTTTGTGTAGAGTTAAAATAGTAAGTCATGAAAAGCTAAATTTTAAGAGATATTATTATAAGACGAAGTCTAGGAACTCTCTTTTCTTGTACCAGAATATCAAATGTTTTTACATTGGTTTTGAAGTAAATAAATTAAAAGGAAATGACAGCTTGAAAAACTAAATTAGTAAATTCAGATTTTTGCAATTTATGCTCTTAAGTTGAATAGGTCAACATCTAAACATGAAAAAAAACCCATTAATTGCATGAATTAACTTTACATCTTAGCCCAATTTTCAGTAGAAATGTCTTGTTGATTACCTCGTCAATGAAAGTGATGGATCCATTGACTTTCACTATGCCTATTTGCTCACTCTGAAGGGAAGGGTGGCTACGGATACGAAGCCCTGCACTGTCCTTGGCCACAAATTTGCGAACCTAAGAGAAGCAAAGAAAGACAGTAAGGAAGAAAAAAATTGGAACAGAGCTCTCAGAGTAAAAAGCAATAGGTTTAACAGATTCTGAAATGCCAGTGACAAGACAGCAGTCGTAAGAGTTACAGTTTGTTGCTAGTTTCCCATGGCTGCTGCGTATAACTTCACTTTTTTTTTACTATAGCCAATAAAATCAATGTTCAAAAAACCCCCTAAATGTCAACACAGACATTGATTCAGTCTTGGAAATATTTCTGATATTCCCTACAATGATCAGTACAGGCTTCTGAGTCTTTAACACACACATTTTATTCATTCCTGCAAGTTTCAATGGATTTGCCTTTTCAAATTTAATACACTTCCTAACTGATCAGCCTGGGATTACCATTTGTACTTGTGCTACTGTAATACTTTCTTTAGTCAGCGTTTTGACCAAAACGTAGATATTTTCCTTAGTTAAAGAGTTTAACTAGACATTTTAAAATAGAAAAAGAACAGATCTTTCTATTTCTTAAATTTTCAAACAGCTATTTCAATAGTTTCTCCTTTTTCCACGTGAAGGTTAGAGCAGAGGCTCCTTATTATCAGTTTAAGCTACTACAACTCCCCAAAATTTTCCAGTTCTTTTGCACCTTTTTCGCCATTCGGGTGTATGAATGCACCTGTCCCATAAAGAACAAATGTAAGCCATCCTTTTGGTCTCTGTTTTTAAGAGGTGTATATATTTTATGCATATGGTATAAAGTATATATATTTTCTTGGAAGGTTATTTTCAAACTCCACAAGTAAAACTAGTAAAAGTATCAATGGAAGTATGGACTTAACCCTTAACATAAAGCACAGAATGATATGTGAGGAATAAACTCAGTGAAAGACAATGAAAGATAACAGCTAAGTGCATGAATTATTTTTTTCCCTAAAGAAATTTTTATTTTAAGAAATGGTATTTATTCTAAGGTTAATTAAAAAAAAAAAAAAAAAAAAACAGAACAAAAAAAACCCAGAAGCATGTAAAGGATTTCAAATGCAACATACTCCAAAATGTTCAAGGCTTTGCTTATTAACAATCCTCTTACTCAAAATATTTAGATACTCTCAACACACAAAACTTCTGAGATCCTTGTAAAAGTATAAGGCTGAATCATTGCTGACAGCATTTTCAACACAGACAAGCCTATAGACAAAGCCTTGCAAATTAGGGGTCCTTGCATTATCAATCCAAAATATTACTTCAGAAAATCATATGACAGTTTGCTATAACCTGGATTAAAATCTTTAATTTAGAGGATGAACTCACACTCAAGATTTTGAGTCTGCACAGGTCTGGAAGGAACATTTTCCCCCTCTGCAGCAGCTAACTAGTTGTCAGAAAACTGCAACCTACAACTAGAAACTGTTTAGGGATCAGATCACCGACAGACAATACAACAAAAACAGACTAGGAGTTTTTTTTGTCTGACCATCATGAAAAGCTCAACTGTCAGTGTCTTCTTTCTGATATTGCACCTCTTTGCTTGGAATATTTCTGTATGGTCCACTGGTTCAGCAACTCTGTCACATAACATCCCCATAGTCATGGAGCACACACAAACTGGATTCCAGCTAAAGAAGTGACTAAGGCAGAAAGGCTTAGCAATTAGGATGTACATGTCCCTAACAGGGCGCAGCAGTTTTCAAGAGCTTTGTTGCCGTGCTTTCTAATTTGACAAATTTGAAAAGAGGTACACCTCGCAGAATAGAAAGGGATATGGTATAGGATACAGCAACCTTAACAAGGCAGTTGATCTTCTATGAAGGGATGAGAAAAAACACCCCCAGCCCAGAGTTTTTGGGTTTGGTGGCTGTCTTTTTTTTTGTTTTTTGCAACTGATGCTAGCTACTTGTTCAGTCATGTCAGTGATACCTTGGAGTTTTGATTTTTTAATTTTTGTAGATCTTAGAAGTAGTTATGTAGTAAATGTAGATTTTAGAGTAGCAGCATATTATCCCTTTACCCTTTAACACACCAACCACACATAGCAAACCCCGTTACCCATTCCCACATCAATTCCCCTAAATTCCATTGGGCTGTTTAGTCTCATTTTCAAGGTAGAACTGTAGAGAACACCCTAAAATCTACGCAAGAAGATATAGCCATAGACACAACAACCTTCAGGCCTAGGACTCTGGAAGGCCTCCAAGAACATTACATGCTCTGAGGAAGATGAAGAAGAGGGGTCCCCCTCCCAGACCCAATTCCCAAGAGGTGTGGTAGGGGCAGAACCTGGGTGGTGGCCTGACAGGGATTGGGTGAAAATCATTATAAAAACTGTAAACACCTGCATTTGGGAGGGCATGTTGGGGGTATTCCAGAAAGCCTGGGGGCTCATTAAAGCCTCTGTATCCTTATCTCCTACCTAATTTGGCTTGGAGCCTTTTTTTCCCCACAGCCATTTAGGCAACATCAGGAACAGCAGAAACAATCAAAACATGGCAGTGGAATCATTTTGGTATCAGTCTTGCACCTTCAAATTCAGTTCCTTTAGGACTGCTTTCTTCTAGTTGGTTCCAACTAAAATGAATTACATTACATAACTTGAAAGATAATGTCTTCCTCAATAGGATGCAGAATGCGATTTCCTGCAAATTAATTAATTTAGGCTTCACAGCCAGTGAGGAGACAACAATTCTTATGGGTCATATACCCCAGGCTGAATACAGATCACTATCATAATCTTCCCTTTACTAACATGGATGGACAAAAAAGCAGATTTACACCTGACTTCAAATACCAGAAAATGAAGAATTCAAATATAAAATCATAATATAATACCCCTTTTCAACTTGTGATTCCAGTAAGGTTTGACTAAAAACTTGGAATGTTCCACTGCCTCAATGAAAATATTTTGGTTGAGAACAGATCACCACTGAGAATACACTGTTAGTTTCCTTTGG
This sequence comes from Empidonax traillii, assembly GCF_003031625.1. Lineage (NCBI taxonomy): Eukaryota > Metazoa > Chordata > Aves > Passeriformes > Tyrannidae > Empidonax > Empidonax traillii. Next base: position 282,553 of record NW_020955616.1, on the reverse strand, counting down.
TTATAACTATCAGAAATTTCAGGCTGACAAAGAAGATGAAGAAGTTTTTAGAACTCAACTAGGCCCTTTTTCTCAATGAAACATGATTTGGTGTTTTGGGCTGTCTTTGACTGATAAATGTCTAATCTGCATTCTTGTCTTCAAAAACACAGAGCAAAGTGCAATTATTACTTTTCTGTATTATTTATAATACTGCTGTTCATACACAAAGAATTATCTTAATCTGGTTTGTTATGTGATTTACTTTGGCACAGAAGAAAGAAGAGTGATTAAATGATTCACCATGAAAGGTCTAGTTTCATTTTGCAGCAGGCTCTACAGACACTATACACAGGACAAAGATGGCTCCTTTTTCAAATAGACTACAACTTGAAACAAGAAACAAGACATACAAGTAGAACAACATAGGGAGAGAATTAAACACTAGGTAATGTCTCAGAACACCAGAGGACTAACTTCTGTCAAGTAATTTTAACTCTCATGAAGACTGCTGCTTGACAACATCGAGTTATGTGTGAACCAGTCACTGCAATTTCCACTATAATAATTGAAAAGAACAACAGAACTTCCATTTCATCTCAAACCAGATGTCTCTCAACTTGGTGACAGTAAACAACACATGATGATCTGCTTGGACAGAGGTATCATTAAGTTGTGTGAGATAAATCTCCCCTGGTAGGAACTGGGAGTTTTAATTAAGACAATGAACTAACCAGAAAGTCTTCCTTCCAAGAGAAGGGATAAAGTCTAAAAGTACGTTCTTGTGGAGAAAATAAAAACAGTTGCAGTGATGGACAAAACATTCATTGCAAGAAAACTAAAAGTACATTTATTATTTTTATTTTGAGATGTGGCTGCAGGGAAAAAATCTTGTTAGTGGCAGAATCAGATGCTGGATGCATTTACGGACAGGGGAACCATATGACAGTTACTGACTCTAGATTATTCTAAAAATTGGAAAAAAAATAAATCAGGATGTGCTCTATAGGTAAGAAGTTGTCAAACACCTGATCCTTTCGTTAAACATGTATTTCTTAACCCCATTCCCAATTGTAATAAGAGATGGAAGGACAACCTTTTGGTATTTCAGAATTCCACATCTTTTTCATACAAGCTTATTCCATGAAAAAAACATTTAGGACCTCATTTAATATCCCTTCCTTTGCATCTAAAGGAAGCACAGGCTGGTTCCCTCACCTGGGCATTTTCCTTATAGCACTGCCACTCATTTTGGCTTGTTTTCTTTATTTTTTTCTATTTTAGTTCTTCAGGATGGAATGATAAGGTGGAATGATAAGGTGAAATGGGGAAGTCAAAAGCTACAGAAAGCATACCTTTTAAAAACAAAATCTCACCATTCTAAGAAACGGAAATATCACTAAAGAAACTCATTATGGATTTAATATTGACTGAAGAACCTTACAACAAAACAAGACAAATCTTTGTAAAGCTCTTCGTGCAATTAATTTCACTGTAAAATGAATAGTAGTGCAGAATTGAGTCTGTGGCTTTAATAACAGTTGTTCAATGTTTATGTGATAAGCCAAGATGCAGGCAGTTTCTATAGAGCTTATAACAGCTTTATTAATGGATAGACAGAAAAAAAAAGGAATGAATATGCTTCCTTTTATCCAGTATGTTAATTTCATTCCGTTCCATTCGACATGTTAAAGTGATCTGCAAATAACCTTAAGTTCTGCACCATTACTACATGATAAAGTATTATATAGAGATAGCAAAACCCCATCCAATCCCACTCAAATATAACTATCTCGTTTTGTGGGATTCTTTTTTGTTTGTTTGTTTTGTTAATTCTCCAAACCTTGTTTGGCTGAGGCTCTGCTTTTGGTTTAATAAGTTGGGTTCCAGGCGGTATCATTCCCTTTGGAGGATCTTTTACTTTCACTTCTAGTCCAGCATCTATAATCAAACAAAGACGAAGTTTTAAGAAAGGAAATATAAGGGGATATATCAGTTAAACAGTAATTACAGTTGATCTGTGCTACAACTCAGAGTAGACAAAATAACCACTTACTTATCTCTCTGTCATAAAAAACACTTGCAGTTGCTTCACGGTGCAAGATACTACTTTCTGAACATTTGTATTTTCATTTGTGGAAATTTACAGAGATGTAGTTTCATGTTGCTATTAGATATCTGTCAAACCTTATGTACAAAGCACTACTTAATTTTGTACCCTAATACTGTCTGGGGCATTATGTTTCAAGGAATGGTGAACAGAGAGTTTAATGTTGGAGGAGTGCAAGTGAAAGGTTCTGCTTATGCATGTTGTACTGCTGCAGATGCTAACTGCAACACATAAGAGCCTGAAAAGCCAAGCCAGACAAGGCCCATAAACAGCACCTTTAATTACCATCACTGTTATAAAACCAGAAGGTACTGGAAAATATCTCAACACAGTAACATTCTGATTTGTGAAGAAAAAGACATGTGAAGAAAGACACATGAATGAAGCGCTTAAATTAAGAGACGTGTATAACCTTAAAAACAATTGTCTCATCACTGTTAAGGTCCAACTACCACTAAATAACCTCAGTAGATCTTTTCAGTTTTTTTGTTTCATTTTACAAAATGACTCTTTGAAGAGCAACATCTTGAAAGGAAACATCCAGACCTAGTTATAAAATGGTTGGTTTCAGTAATATCCTTCCAAACAAGCAAGGAAGTAAGAGAAGAAATCTAGAAGCATCAAGAACATATAAGGTTTGAAACAAAAAGAAACTATTACCAGTACTTAAACAGTTAATATTTGACAAAATTATGGGTCAAGCACGGGTACGTGAAAGCAGAATCACAGAATTTTCTGAATTGGAAGAGGTCTACAAGGTTCACGGAGTCAAAGTCTCAAGGGAAAGGCCCATACAGAGATTGAACCTGTGACCTTGGCAGTATTACCACCATGTTCCAACCAACTGAGCTGAGGGACAGGGGACAGTCAGACATTATGATTCAACCAGAAGTTCCACTGCAGAAAACCAGCACAGGTAAGTACTAGAGTGCATAGTTTATAATGAAGATTAACAGTTGTATTCTAGTATTTCTAAAAGTTAACCCTACACAACGATTGAGGATGGTAGAATCTGTGTAAAATTTAATAGCAGCTGATTTAAACTGATTTACATAAAACAATGTAAAGTTTGCTTTAGGGATGACACACTGGAAAAAATACAATTGAGTGCACTGGAGACTCCTATGAAGGCAAATGTTCCTGTTTGAGGAACGAAAATAACCGTTAATAATTATATTTTACAGATCTTCCGTAGCTAACACACTAAATAGCATCCCACTCCAATTCTACATGAATTATATGTATTTGTATTTATGAGTATCATTATGTACTTACAAAAGGTGCTGTACAGTATTGAGAAAGAAGAACTGCTGGTGAAATCACTCAAACCCTCCTATCAGATCGGGGCCTAACTACAGTGCTTTCAATGCTTCTTCTACCATCTTCACCATACCACCAATATGACTAATGTGAGAGCTTCAACATACAGAGTGCTTTTTGGAGGGACACTGTTTCATCACATGCTATAATATCTCACAGTGTAGTCTAGTGTAGTCTAGGACTAGCAAGATAACTAAAAAATTTTCAGCAAGGAAGGAATCAAAAACATTTAAAAATTAGTACAAATAATTGGGACTTCAGGTACTATCTCAGTTAAGATCCCACTTTCTCAATTTTCCACAGAAGAAATGAAAATATTTATTCCTAAATTGCCAGGAACAGTTTCCCCTTTCCGCAGGTTCTTCAAGTTTGGGCTCATTTTTTTTCGTCTAACTATATATCTCTGTCACTTACAGCTGAAACAAGACATTCTTTTTTCAACACTGAGGGTTGAGAATAAGAGAATCTGTCAATCTGGCAGTCTAACCACATTATAAATACATGATTTGTGAGAATAACTGTGGGGTTTTTTTCCTTTTGACAAAGAAGAGGGATTTACATAAAAGGCTTCTGAACCAAAACTCAGCTGCTAAGTTTTGCTATGAAGTATAATATTAAAGTTTATGAGCACTGAGACATAAATTAATTAGTATACAAAGTGGATATTATATAAATCTATGCTTAAATATAGTGAAAATCAAGTACCTATTTCAATGCCATCTATAGTAACATGGATGGTATAGAGACCAACAGCTCCAGGAGTCCAGTTCGCACAGTATGTACCATCATTATTGACTCGGATCAACATGTTTTCACTGGGTCTAGGCACAAACAAAACAATTAAAATCATTTAACAGTTATTGTTTTCTTGGAGATCATCTGTTGAGTTGGCAAACTTAACTTTTTTTTTTCTATCAGATCACCCAAATACAATTGTTTCCTTTTCAATGTACTAACCTCCTATAACTTCTTATGAAAATATAACCCTCTATGCCACATTTATGCACAGCAAATGATGCAAGAACACATTCAGAGAGTAAATAATACAAATAAGGAATCAACATTAGAACAATTAAGAAATAATAAATTGCCAAATTTAAGAAAATAGATAATAATACTTGACTTTTTTGTTTCTACCTGTCAGTCACAGTTTGTGTGTGTGGGTGTAAGCAGAAGTGACAGGACATGTTAATTTAAGCCCCTAACAAAAAGAAATTCTTTAATGTTTACCTCTTTGGTGTTGGTGAAGCAAAGCGTAGTTCTTCAAAGGAATAATTTTCATATGCCTATAAACAGATTGAATTCAAACATAAAATGAGTTACACTACTGTCTTGAATAAAAAAAAAAAAAGCAGAGCATTTTCTCAAATAATACATTAATCTAACTTTACACTGACCAGAAGCAGTTATCAGAGAATCAGAAACAAATTCCAAAACACAGAAATATATACACATATATGAAAAGAGTATACTTTCTCTTTAAATAGACATTATCTAGATAATAAAGACAGTTACTGCTAACAAAACACCTCTGCTCACAGTAAAGTCTTTGAATCTCTTCCAATCTCACTTGTACAAGAAGCTTTTTAATCCAGGTAGTACACTGAAGACCATGTGAAGGTAAGAAAGCAAATATGCTGCAGGTCAAAAACTGCAAAACAGCAGGGTGTCTATACAAGGACGTAGTTTTTAGTCCTCCAAACGTCATAATTTATTGTCATGAAGTGAGAAACTAGATTTTATAATCATATTTAGATGTATGTACTGATACAACATGCAGGCTGGTATAAAGACCAGGGGACATCTGCATTTTACACTCAAAATGAATGTGCTTAGTAATGCAGGTGGGGGGAAGTAGAGGAGAATATTGACTGTCTTGAATTCATAAAGTTGAAGTTTTGAATAGAAAGGACTTAACCTGAAAGGAACCTTCAGAAGATTATCTGAAAAGGCATTTAACATGGAAATCAAGCATGTCTCATCAAGAAGAGACACACTTCTTATATTTTACCTTGGTATAGTCCTTTACTTTCTACTTTTACCTTTATGAAGATGCATACTGTTATTATCTACTAAGAGGACTTTAAAGGAATACTTAGTTTTCATTTTATTTTGGCCCGAATCAATTAAAAACCATTACGCGCTAACTACCTAATATGAAGCATTCCTCACTCAAAGGATCCATCAAATCTAGAAAAGAATTTTTGAACACGCTACACATGCACCACCATCATTTATTCCAGAGTATCCAGCCGCATTATAAGATATACCACCCTCACAGTTGCATGAACAGATTTGACATGTCTTACTGAAAAGAAGCAGCAGGTACTTGTGGCCAATGGTTATCAGAAATTTCATCTCAGTCCTAACTTAGAATAAATAATGTATTTCTGCCCTGCCTCAAGTCACGTTTTAAAGTGGCAAGTAGCATCAAGGTAAGAAGTGGTCTTTGGTGTAGTCCAAATGCAAAATCCCTAATCAACAAAATCACTTATATCCTTTATATACACTCCCTGGTTGTAAATATATTTTCAGGCATGTGATTTAACAAGTTTTTAAACCATCTGTCGTACACTACATTGATTTAGTAGTTCTTTCATTGATCCATTAGGACGCTATGCAGTACCCAGTTGCACTGTTTACAAAGAGGTACCGCAGCATTAACTACCCTTTGCAAAAAAAGACCCTGTACCCTCTATAAGATGCTACTTTGGTGGTTCTACCTCCCATAAATCCATACTGATTATACTAAGTGTTATTCTTCTCTAACTCCTGATTAATCATGTCTCATTAAGCTGTCCAAGTAATAGTTGTATGCAGTATGTCCCATCTCTTAACTGGGTCAATATATGTTACATATATGTAAATTTATTGCATATGCTATAATATACTCAATCAAATCAACGCTAGCTTTCATCTCTTTAAAAACTGTTCTGGCAACATCTCTGAGCTGATCCCTTTGACACTGGCTCATTTCATCCAACACTGCTTAATATTTGTGCATTGATACACAAATCATTTGTATGACCCTTTTACTATGCTGAGCTCTGATATCTTCCTATATTTATCACTTCTAGTTTTTAATATGGGTTCACTGCGACACTCCAACTTTATATGGACACACTGGCTTGACTTCCTCTCCACCATTTCAACATCTGATTTATTTCTCCTGAGTGACTCAGACTAATTTGTTAATCAGCCTAATCAAAATCAAAGAAAACTTTTCTTTTGAATACTAATCGAGTCTAACTGCATTAGAGTTTAGGAAACTGGTCCTTTTGATGTACCTTGTTTTATGTTGAACTTCAATATAATCAGAATAATTTGTAAACAATGTATTTTCAGATTGTGACCAAAACAAAATATTTTTTCCTTCTATTTCACATACCTTTACACACTTTGACTGCTGAATTTTATAGTTACATTGCTAAAATGACAGTAATTTACCTTCATCATTGTAATAGCAATATATCGAGCTTCTTTTACTATCATCGGCTCGTAGGAAGAATCAAGCTTTGGTGAAGGAAGTCCTCCAAAGGTCATATCACTGCTAGGGGAAGCAGCTGTTGCAGGACTCCCTGGTATCCGCTGTGCCTTTTTAGCTTGTTCCTGTTGCAAGGATGTTTTTTTCTGCGAAACGGGAATAGCTTTGACTTCTACCTGCAATGTGATGTGGAATAGAGAACATGGTTTAGAGAGAAAACACATGTTATTTTAGATTTGTTACAGTACAGTGCCTATAGCACTCACTGTAAATCCAGTTCTGTCAAAACCCAATGCATCTATGTTTAACAATCTGCAAAGCCAAGCACAGCATCTCTGAAAAATGTCAGTGTACAGGAGAGAAACACCCAACTGATTTGGCACACAACCAGTAAGGGCTGGAGCTCTACCAGTCCCACAGCACTCCCTGGGAAGCAGCACATAGTCTGGTATGCATGGTGAAGTTTTCCCATGAGAGAAAATGCTACAAAGCAGAAAGAGAGTCTTCCGAAAGAGTGCATAGGTTTTGCAGGAAATCATCAAGGCCTGCTAGATCTAGATCACCAGTGGCCAGACTGGATTTTGGCTTGCTCTGCTACATCAGCACTGTACATTTACACTGTGCTCTTCAATGCATATTTTAACTGACTTTTTTTCCCCCCCAAGGTACCACAGACTTCCATGAGTGCAGGTAACAGTGAGCTGTACACAGCTTTCTGAGGAAAAACAGGCAGACTAAGTTTGTGTTACTCGTCCTAAATCTGCAATAAATTATGTTTAAATACTGCAGTTTTCACACTGTTTTATCAAAATTACTTAATTTATCGAAAGTTACATCACTGCACTGCCTACTTATTGAGTTCAGCAGAATCAATAAATTGATTTAAGATTTGTTACCTTAATACATTTGCAAACAATAATTAAATAATTATTCCAACAATAATTTTGATAATATTTTGACATATCCTCTTCCTGATTGATATGATAAAATCACTACTTAAGAGTTTTCCACTTCCTCTGTCACAAATTTAAGACAGTAACCCCATATACAAGTTTCACTCAAGTTGTTTTTGTGACTGAGCTGTTTCTTGTGCTACTGTTGTAGAACCCCTGTTCATTATTAAGTTTACAGCTCACTGTAAGATAACTCAATTATAACATCAGATGCAAAGAATAAATTTGAGAGCTTTTATCATAAGAATCATGCTTTTACAAAAGGCAAGTTTAGGGCTTCAACTACTTCACAGTAACAATCAGCTTTAAAACACAGAAATAACCTAATTTATCAGAACTACACAAAAAGTATTTTGTGTTTAATTTTTGTTTGTGTTGCTTTGCTACTTCAAATCAAGCAGCCCATACGTAAGTTTTACTCCAAAATGTCCAAAGTTCTTCTAACTCTACCTGAGGCTGTCAAGAACACTTCCTTTCCTGTATTAAAAGACATTAAAAGTGATTAACTGAAAACGCTGAAGGCAAATCCAAGAACTCCACTTTTTTGCCAATTATTTTTATTAACTGCAAAGACTACAGGAACTTCCAAATATTAGAAACAGAAAAGGGAAAAGTACTGTTTTAGCCTAAAATAAAATAAGATGGTCCATCAATGTGCTTCTGGTTCCTTTTTTTTCCCCTCACAAAGTCTATGATTTACAGTGTCTTTCCTGGCTTACAAGTTAAAATGGTGGATTATAAATTGCATGAAATGTTGTTGGCATAATACAGAATACGATAATTTTGTGGATTTAGTGGTAAAGCCTGACTACGCTGAATTTACAAATGCCACATTCTGCTCTATACAAGAGTATTCTGTGGAATACCTACAATAAAAACTAAAAGACAGCACAATCAAGCAGATGAACAGCCAAGATTACAATAATTACCTTCATATTAGGAACATGAACAACATCCCCATACTGGTCTTTTGTTTGTACTGTAATAACAGTTGGCCAACCGCATCGAATGTCATCCTTATTCAAAATCAATGATGTTTTTTGAGGATCAGCATATGAATCTGGCTGAAGCCATCTACAGCAAATAAAACCACATAAAATTAAAATCTGTTATAGGCTCCGGAAAAAATATTCTTACTCTCTACAAATATGACTTCAGCTAAGAAAGGATGCAGAAAGTCTGTTTCATGGAAACAGTACAGTCATACAGTCTTATTTAACAAATTTTAAAGTAACTATTACAGTTCTATAGCTAGTCATATACACAAGCACTAGTGCGTTTTTACCTTGCAAGTCGTCCACCACTTGATCCTGGTACACAAGCAATGAAATCCTCCAGAAATGACTGTTCATTGCTTTGCACCTGCAGTGGAAGACTTCCTTCAAGAGCTTCCAAAATGGTTGGTGAGTGAGATAGTGCCAAGCCTTTCCCAAGAATGCCCGAGTGAGATTTGCACACCTGTTATTTTTGGCAGAGGTTGGAGGTGAAAGGATGGAGACATTAGCCACCTTTTCAGTAACTGACACGTTGACACTTTCCCATAACACAACACTGACACTGGTACAGACATTTTGGGCATTGAAAACATTCAAAGAGGAAAAGAATAAACTTTACTCTGATGAAAGTTTAAAAAAAAGTCACAACCCAGTTTATTAATCAATAATTAATGTCAAAAGAGATTAAATGACCTTGAGCTGAGGGAGAATTTCTGGTGAAAAGAATAATGTAACATGTTAAAAATATCCTAAACTGCTGATTTGTGAGCAGAAGACTAAAGAAAGATGTTCTGAAAATAAGACTAATGAGCATGTTTCAGAAGAAGATAAAAGTCTAGAAGTATAGCATATAGAAGGGCAGATCTCTTACTGCTTGCACACTCCTAGCTCACATTTTGAATTAGAATATGGTGGGCCCAAGAACAGACTGACAACAAAATTATTTCTTCCAAGGAACATCTGATTCCTCCCAGCCAGTTTCTATTACTAGTCTGTTATCTAAGGCCTATGCAATGGTGTCAGACTGTAGCACTAATACATTTTTCCACCAAGTACTGTGATAACTGAATTTCAAAACAGTTGCGTGGAAATAACTAGGAAGGAGAGAGAATGCGAAGGCTCCTTTTTTCCCAGTTCATCATCTGCTGGGGTAGATGGGAGCTTCTTACCAGCATTAGCTACCATCAAAATGCCATCAACAAACCAGAACAACTGCAATCACATTATTTGGGACTTGATTATTGTCACCGCTCAGCTGAAAAAGTTATTTTATTTCTCAAATTACAAAGATGTGAGATGGATTAATGTTGGTAACATTTAAAATTTGCTAAATAGTGCAATTTATGCCAAACATTTTGATATTTTGAAATATTTTGTCATCTAACTTTCTATATGATATTTTATCCATTTTTTTCCTACGCAGATTTATTATAAAAACCAGATTTAATGGAAATACTAAACTTCTGCAAGACTTTCATAAACTGTTTCATTACAAGCTGGATTCAATTCTATTCTAAAAACCTTATGAATTATCTTCTTCTTTCTATAGCAGTCAAAGAGTTTCAGTGCAATTATGTGATTAAGTATGCAGCAATGGATAAAAAAGCCATAGTTTACCTGTAAGGCAGCCTCTTCAAGTATCTCAAGATCCTCTTCAAATTCATTACCTGCTGTAAAAATATAACAGTAATATTGACAGTTACTGACATATAATAAAATACGAAATTCAGTTCTGTTTTGTGAATCTTTTTACATTATAAAATTCAGGTTTGCATAATGCTGTGTCACAATGTTCAACCAGCAGCTGAAATATATAATGTTTTCAAGTAACATAGTAAGCATGCAGTATTGTGTAGTTCAGTGCACACACAAATGAACAGATGACATTACACACAACAAAGAATTTGGTGCTTGTCTTCTTATTTCCAAGACAGTATGTATGGCAAATCTTTGGATACTTTCAGAAGAAGATTTTGGAATGTAAAGATAGTTTCCGGGAAGAGGTACCAAGGAGCACCAACTGCTCCCTTTTAGTAAAATTATTTAAAAACTTGATAAACTTCACACAATTTTGTAAATTATGATTTCTCCTATAACATAAAACCCAAATACATACTATTACACCATATTTCTTTCTCACAAATACAACCTGAAAGTCTGATTCCAGGTTGACAAGAATTGCCAAACACAGCCTTTTAACAGAAGAGTAAAACAGATAAGGTTACCATATTTCTACTCTCTCTCAAAAACATGTCAGGCAATTCTACTAGTCAGAAAGGAGAAAGAGAAATGAGAAGAATCAAGTCCCAAGGCATTTTTAAAATTCAAAGAAATAAGGATGTATAAAAATTCTGCCCTCAGAAATAATTTCTACCAAATTTGAAACAACTAAGAAATAATAATGTTACATACACCAATCAGTTCCACACTGCTGTTTAAGTTAGAATTTGATCATAGACCAGATCTCTCTCTTGGGAAGAAATAGCTTAAATTTAAGTCTTGGAGAACTGGCAAGGAGAAAGAGTGACCTTTTGAACATGGTACCTCAAGCAGTATTTGGGTGTACTCTCAAAGATAGTTTTCCTAATATCTAAAAGAGTCACTCTCTGCTCCACCTTCCTTTGGAGAAAAAAAGGTTAAAAGCTTCCTGATGTTCTTCAAAAACACTTTTTTTCCCTAATGGTTCTAGAGTAATACTTGGACAAATATTTGACTACTTGCATACCGAATATACTCACTACAACAATTACTAAAAAGTAAGGTACCTCTTTGCAAAGGACAAGTTCTCTAAAGTCAGTACACCAAGACAAATCATGCACATAAAGCTGAAGACAGAAGAATCCTATAAGAATGCCAGTAGCAACCCATAAAAATCAGTTCAATCATCCTATTTTCCTTGACAGAAGGTTCATGAAGTTTCTTATTGTCTTCATTAAAATTGCCAAATTTTATGAGCACTTAATTGGATCTAGGAGTCTAAAGAGCTGCTGGGAAATAGAGCAGGATTTACCTCACCTGCTCTTGGGCAAAGAAGAATGAGAGCCTGAGCTCTGACCTAGGTATTACAAGATAGCTTTACAGCAAATGAAAGAAAACAGGTGCATCCTTTGGGTGATACCTTTCACTTCTCTGACATCTTCATTTTAGGACAACATGAGCCATCCTTTGAAGATGTCTAAATTAAAAGAAGGTCATAGCTACTAGCTTAGCTACAGATACCTAAGTTCCAAATGCCAAAGCCGAGGCAATGCAAGTTAAGTTGCTACTTATTTTGTGGAGTGAGTCTTTTTCTTAGATTACTTTCTTAAGCCTGCATACATCCATATACAGGAAAAAAAAAGGTAAAACTGTAGAAATTATAAAATAAACTATGAAAAGTCTATGAAAAAGGGCCTTTCTGTGTGTACGTGTTACAAGAAAGTCTTTTATATGATTATTGATTGTATGATTCTGCACTGGCTTTTCCTAAAGGACATTATTCCACAAATAGGACGACAGGTCAGGAATGAGGGCTCTGCAGATTAGGAATGGCAGTAATACAGTATATTTGAGAACAATTTCAATTGCAGCAAAAGGGTGCTGGGGAAGTCAACAAAACAAAGGAGTCTGGAGGCTAAGAGATGAGGGTACTATTTCAACTATAGAATTACCTGTACTTTTGAGAGTGAAATACAGATCTACCAGTGCAACTGAAGTGCCTACTTGCAACATAAAATAAGAAATTTGTGCATTCAAATACATAAGCAAAATACTGGGTTAAAAAATTCAAAGCAGGTTTAGGGATTGTACACTGACCAATGCTTTCCTGGCTCATTAATACATACTTCCAGTCTCATTAACTGTGTCTGAGCTCTTGTTTGCACTCCTAAATTAAAATCATCAAAAAGATATCCTATTATATATTATGAGCCTGTTTTTCCTATATACAGATGCTATTTAGGAGAAATTAAATTACATGGACTATGGTTGCATCACTAGAAGTTCTAATTCAATCTTCATATCCAATAGTGTTCATAAACTCTTGCTTTTCCTTGTATTTTAAATGGCATTTGGGTTACTGTAAACCTTTATTTGCTGCATCTACTGTAAAAGTATGTAATTTCTAATTGTAAAAAAAGCTATAGCAGAAATATTGTTAACTATAAGGTTTACAGATTCAATGGTCACTTTCAATTTTAAAGCAGTAAGTTTAAATTTTGCAATTCAATGCTGCAGGTATTTTTTTCATTCAGAAAGGTATGGAGTGAGGGGAGAAAAGATGGTGAAGGAGAAATACAAATATGATACCTGCACATTTGTGAGGTACCACAAGGAAAGTGTGAGACACATTTCATACACTGATACACTACCTGTGGATGGGGGAGTTCATTCAGATTTAAATGACCAGGTTTCCCTCCTCCCTCATATGCACATGAAGGAAGAGGTGTAAGCAGAAAACACCCTCATTTTATTATCTTTTTTTTTTGATTAATTTAGTTTTAAGAACAAATTTCGTATTGTTATCTCTAAGTAAAAGCAACAATAATATTTAAATGTAGTATAAATTAAGAAAACATTGACATGGACAATGATGAAGTAAGGAAGTATGTCCTTTGAGTAGGACTTACCAATAGGAAGTGCTAGATCTTTCTTCATCAAAGCTGCTGCACATGATCCTCCTAAATTTGCCAGTTCTTTTTCCAGCTGAATAATACCCTTCAAATTAAAACAATTTTCAAAATTAGTGTCTCAGAAAACAGGACAATGAATACATTTCCCTGACTATACTTTCATATTAAGAAATACTTCTGTTCCAGTTTGAAGTTTCTCAGCAATAAAAATTTTTAGAATAATTTCCACTTGGTAGGAGCATTAAAAAATGAGTTATCATGTTTCTGGTAGCCTAGTAAGAACATCTGAATATGATAATTCGTAACACTTCAGCAAAATGTTCAGAAAATTTCACCACAAAGTTGCCAAAAGAATGAGAACCTTGCACTGTCTGTCCAACTACTTTATGTAAGTTACTTCTGGTGTTTTTTAGTCCTGAGTTGCAAGGTAGTTTTTACACTATAAAAGTTGCTTTACTATTTATAAAACTTTAGTGCTATAAAAAGGTATGTTTGAAAATAGTTACACTTAAGGCTTTTCTTTAGGGCATAGAGATAATATATTGGCTGGCATATTTTAGCACTTAGAGTTCAAAACATGTCAGCAGCTTTGTTCTACATGTTTTAAAGAAAATGAATGATGAAAACATCTGCCTGTTTTTTTCTGCTTATGCAAAAATTATTATTATTCAAACACACAGTACTTCGATAATTTGTAGGATTTATAGATCTGATTTTGCTGAAAGCTAGTGAGACCACCATAGCTAACAATCTTACAGTATGTTTTCTTATCTGATAAGTTACAAAATTCCAAAGAACTTCGTGTTTTGAAAACCTGAAGACGTGATTTAGCTTGAGCAAAATCCAGGAATAAGATCAAATAAATCCTCTGTGAGGGTTGTAGTGTAAGCAAGATGCAGACGTGGGGAAGTTCACATGAAGCAACAGGCCAAACGACTCCCAAGACAAGGGAAGAGTTATTTTTCTGAATTTATTACAAAACATATTAAGCATTTTCACTAGTCTCTTAAAATAAGTCAAAAGAAAGCAATGGGTCAAGGACATGAAGAAATTTTATCTTCCCCTTGCAATAAATAGTGGTGGAAACAACTCATGTCCTTAAAGGCAAGATGAGGAGACCACTGGGTAAAATCTCAGGTAACCTAAATGCACAGAGTATTTCCAGGGAGTCTGAGAGTTCTAATTGAGCACTGGAAAAATAATGTAGATTTGTCATTCAATTGGCAGTGACAGTGAAATACTGATCACTTTGTATCTGAAAGCCCAAAAACTTTGGATTTCTGATGCAACAGTAGGTTGGAATTTTAGGAAATCTTACATCCCACTGACATAGAAGATAAAACCCCACTACGTATTTGCAGACTGCCACAAACCAAAGAAAAAGTCATTCCATTAGCATCCTGGTTAAAGAACTCCAAATGAATAATATCTGTGACAAAAAACATTAAAGCCTTTTAAAAATTAATCTAAAAATACTTAGCTAATGTTATTTAGTCAGAAGTCGATATACAAATACTTTTACCCCCCAAAAATAGCCTTATAGCAGAGATTTATTAGGTGTAGCAACTCTAACCATCTCACTTCTTCCTTACCTCATCAGATCCTGGACTAAATTCATATCCAATTGCATAACATTTGAAACCATAAAAACAAGCCTTTTCATCTTTCACATAGTCTGATGCAGTCTCCAGAGAAAAAAGAGCCTCATTTCCTTAAAAAAGTAAAGCATAAATTAAGTAAATAACACATTCCCTCTCTTTTGGCACGTTTCTTCTACGCGTGTATATAGGAAACTCTGGCTTTATATGTAGCGTGAATTAAAACCGTGGGAAAAACAGCAGACTAACACTTCAAGCAAGAAACCTCCTATAAACATAATCAAATTGCCAGCTTGGATAAAGATACTTCAACTTTGATTTTTCTGCAAAATTATTTTACTGAAATAATGAAAGTAAGTTTGTTTGCTAACTCACATTACTACTAATTATTGCAATATCTATTTATTACCTGGCAATACTAATACCATGGTAGGCCATCCTGAAGATCCAGAGAATTTTTTCAGTTCTATCCATGAATTAAGGTTTTCATGAACAGAAGCATGCTTTGGTCCAAATCCCAGGCTCTGTGCAATTCTGACAGGAATTAGTAAACGAAGAACATCCTCTGACTGAGCAGTGCCACACTGAGTGTCAAACTCTATTGTTATCCACCTGACACATTCAGGGAATGTCACCTAAAACAAAGCAATAGTTTAATTATGTCCAAGTTTTGGGAGTTGTTGGGGGTTTTTGTAACATTTATTTAATTTCCATTTTGGTTTAACTCTTTAGTCTACAAAAGTGATTTAATCAAGTAATTCTATTACAATTGTTTTGATATGCTTTAAATTAACATTACGCTAATCTATTCTTTGCACTTCATATACACCTGAACCACCTTATTGAATCATAATCCTGTATTATAACTTAATATTCTGATTAAGTATTTGTGCCAACACCACTAGTGATTGTTTTTAAGAGCTCTGCACATTAAAAAGAACAACCACAGACTACTGTGAACACTGAACTCTCATATAACTTTTTAAACTCAAACTGCATTAAACATACTGAATATCTGCCATCCTAGAAAAGTACAGAGCAGCTGCAGTACAGTACAGAAAAGTACAGAGCAGCATCTGCAGTGGATGTCTTGCTATCTCACAGTACAAGCAAGTGGAACAGTAATCAATGACCTCTTCAGGTTCTTGATTACAAGTTTGCTACCTCTGGATTGAGAGTTGTGGTATCAATGTGACTGCAGAGCTCATTATTTCAGTAACTGAAACAAGGGATTTATCTCTCAGACATCTAATTTATGCTTGAGAGTTTTACTCAACTAGAAAAAAAACACCTCTATTGAGGTTTACTAATATTAATTCAACTAGAATTGACATAAGATATTTTTACAAAACACTGTTTTAGCATTAGGTAAGAAAGTCTGATATATGATTACATAATGCATACATAAAGACTTTGAACTTCTACAATCTGAACAGTTAGAGGA
Source organism: Empidonax traillii (assembly GCF_003031625.1). Classification (NCBI taxonomy): domain Eukaryota; kingdom Metazoa; phylum Chordata; class Aves; order Passeriformes; family Tyrannidae; genus Empidonax; species Empidonax traillii. The sequence continues at coordinate 266,060 of NW_020955616.1, read as the reverse complement.
AAAAAACTGTCCGTGAAAGTAGGAAAATCTAAGACTAAGCAAATTTAGGGACCCAAAGTCCCTAAATATACCTGTGTTAGGGTGTTAAAACTTCACTGATTTCCACTATACTTAATGGAGAAAGAGTTTTGTCCAGGAAGCAGTACAGCAATAATATAGGAAACTGTCTGCTATATTAGAAATAGAATCATCCATGGCAACAATTTTTCAGATAGTAAATGTTGACTAAAGAAAAACCATGTATCAAGCTTTTAAGAAACTACCCATGCATTTAAAAACTGTGCTCACCTTATAGTGTGTAACAGAGGCAGGTTTATAGGGGTGCTCACTTTCTACAACAGCATAGTGATTGGAGGTAGTACAAGCTGAAAGCCCTTGCTCTGGTTGGTTTCCAGTGGTGCTGTCTGTAGACTGATTTGGGTTAAAAGCTGGAGGGGCATATTTCTGATTCAGAACTGCCACGGAAGGAAGTAGCTGTTGTACTAGGCCAAAGACCTCAACAGCAACCTGTAACATAAGACCACGTGCAATAGAGTATTATAACTTGGTGAAAACAATTCCCTCAGACTTCCATTTCTCTACAACAATTGTTCGGATATTCTCAAAATATCACTAACTGCAATTCATTCAGTCATTTTTCAATTCTGCATCTACACAGTCTGAACAGAAGAAACATTGCTACATGACTCTCAAATACTCCTCCCTGGAGAGTACCAAAGCTGACAGAAGAATGTGTATACAGCTGAGGGATATTTTCACTAAAACAGCTTCTACTAAAATACCTGGACAGTAACAACCAGTAAGCATGAGTCGACAGAAAGCAAATACCATACTGAAGTTATAGTTCAGTTATACTTTGTAACGACACAGTTATTTTAACGCATATAACGTTATGCTTTGCATTGTTCCCTGTAATCTTTAAGACATTTTCAAAGGAGTGGAACACTTCTAAAGCAAAACACTTGCCATTGGGAAATAAGGTTCTTTTACTTACTGTTGACATCTTCCCACCTCTAAATTTGATAGAAATAATTTAATGAGGAACTGATTTTGCTCTTTACTATAAAAATAGAATGTATATAACATAAAAGAACATTTTATACTATCTATATTCATGAATGAGTTGTAAATGATATCCTTTTAATGTCTTGTCTTTTATTGCTGGTAAATCCTGTCATATTTCTTTCTGCTTACTCAGGATATTTTTTTCATAATGTTTACAATTCAAGTTAAAAAAAGTCATTACATGTTTTTAAAATTCTTGACTCTTGGAAAACTCATAATGAGTCATGTGGTCAAATATAACCCATTAATTCATAAAATCGTAAGACATCAAGATGTTCAGAATTTCAGAGTAAGCCTTTTCCCAGCATAGCATTCACACATTTCTTCAGCAATTTCTACTGAGGGGCATACCTTGGGAATAGCTGCTGCTACTGGTCCTATGTAGGCTATTATGAGTGGAAGCAGCATCGAAAACAGACTGGAAGAACTGAGCAATTCTGGAATGTCTTCAGCTAAATAAAGATAATTACAACACAGGTATTATGAATAAACGTGTCATTGTTCAAAACACATCTTATTTTTCTGGTTTGCCGCTAGAGTTAAACTTTTATTTTCACTTAAAATTGTTTTCGTTATCTAGGCATTGTCAAAATCTGGTTCTGCCAAGTTCACCCAAGACAAACACGTCATTATATACAGTTCTGTGTTCAAAAGTTTCCTCCTATTAGAGAATTATTTTATTGCATTCTTTGGCATTTTGTGAAGATCTGTTCCTATTTTCTACAGTATAAAAGTTAGCACAACAAAGTCCTCCCAGCACTTCAAATCAATTTTTATAGCATTATGTAATATTCTGGACATTTTTACTACAATGTCTACTGTCTACATTTCTCAAAAACAGATGTTTAAGTGCTTACAAACTCATTACATTCACCTGTCCTGCTAACTACCACCACTGTGCAAAACATGCATAAAATTTGCAACTAACCCATCATGGAAGACCTTTTGGAAACAAAGAATCTTACCAGCTTTAATATAATACTTGCTAAATTGATGAGCAAATTTATATGAGGTATCTGCCTATGATATCTCAAGTGAAACTCAGTGGCATAAAAGTTACACAGTCTGATACCTATAGGAATGAAAGGTTAGAAAAATATTCTTTGGAAACAAAACATCACAACTCTGGTATTCAGAAGTATTCTGCTATTATTAGTTGCTAGGAAATTGTAAAGTTTTGAAAGGTAAATGTTCTCAAGCCTTACCATCTACAGCAAGAGCCCTGTGTAACAAGTCTTTGGCTGCTCGTACAACAGCACTGACGACAGAAAGAGCCCTGCTGCAGTTTTTGTCTTCTTCATTAGCTTTGTTCAACAGCTGTGATTGCAGATCTCCATCATACTCACTCCTAGATGGTGGATTAAGTAAAAAAAAAAAAAAAATAAAAAAAATTACTGACTGATTTTTGGCATAGAATAAGCAAAACAATTTATGATAAAGCATTAAAGGAAACATTATTATTACTATTATGATAAAGTAATCAAAGAAATCATGGAAGATATTTTGGAGGCAATGCCTCAGTGTTAGCCCTTTGGAATAATTTTATTTTTATTTGGCAATAAGTTTTAGAAGTATTTTTCTGGAATGTTTCTTTTGACTAGATGCTTTTTAAACCACAGAAACATAATAATTGCTATGCTCTTCCAAGCCTAACCACCTATCTTGACAGAAACAGAGCAGTGTTAAATGCATCACAGAAAAAAGTAAAACTTTTTTAATAGATATTTCTGCACTAGCATAAAAGGAAAAAAGATTCTCCCTCCCTATTTCAAAGATTAATTTTGAGTTTGAAATACAATTAAAACTGTGTTAAGCAGTTTCAACAAATAGTTTTTCTTATAAATCCACTCTATATAGGCGCTCCTAAACAACATTATGCACAAAATATTTAAATACACATTTAAAAAAAATATATAACAGTTGTGGTTTGATTTACCTTTTCAAAGCAATCAAATGACAATTATAAACTAATTCAAGCCCTCAATATGTCAGCGATTAGGTCTTGACATGGAGAAACAAAATCACTTAGTCAACATGTAAAGCAAAATTTCCTATTGTCTTTTGGATATCTTATGTTTGTCCAGAAAGATCTCATCTTTCAAAACATCACTCCAGAACATGATTAATTCAGAACTCACACCTCCGAATGCTCAAAAATTTTACTCTGAGCAATTCAGTGAATACCAAGGATACCCATCCTTCTCTAAGACTTAAATTATTTGTTATTTTAAAAAAGATGATTTTGTTTTGTCAGTGTGTCCTACAATTTCAATTTTGCTGTCAGCCTCAAGCCTTTTTCATCTAGATTAATGAATGACAAGGGGTGAAGTTCAACTGAACGCTTTTCCAACAAATCCCTCCAAAACTTGTCTGCCCTTACAAGAAGTGTGTTAACACACTTCCTTTAGTATGACCTTTTTTTGCATATGCATAAGTAACAGTTCTATTTTTATTTGAGTATCCTTTAAACAAAACAGTCTGACTCTTACAATCTCTGTTCTATAATAGTTGACTGAACATTTTTTCCTTTCCCGTAGTCAAATTAAATCCTCAAGTCATTATATATCAAACTGTGAATCCTCAAATTAAGTCTATAACTATAGTTGTGAATCAGGTAACACTAAGTTTCTGTTGTCCACACAAACTTCAAAAGACATAGTGATTACAGGCAGCAGCTGTAAATTTTTCCAACATACTTAATTTATTCTGTAACAGTTCTGAGTTGTGCCACTATATTTCAAAAGCTTCTTAGAATTTTATTAGTTGAAACACAAAAACCTGAGACTGTTCTGATCTGAAGACAACACTTTGGTCTGTTTTTTTTCCATATATTATTTTATTATTAAGTTAGAATGCCTTGAAGCTTCCATTACTGAAATTATGTCCTTTGTTTTCCTGAAATCAAAGAAATCGTTATTTATCTTTAATTTCCTCTTTTGCTTGTATAAAAGCAGACAATCTAGGAGTGAAAATAAATGTTTTCCTTGCCTTCTTTCCTCCTTCTTACATAATGATGCTTCCTAATTATGATACTTCCCACTGAATTCCTCTAAATGCTGGAGGAATACCCTAAACACAGATGTCCAAGATTTCAAGAGAACAAATCAATGAAAGTATCATGATATGCACTACTGCAATTCCATTCTTTAATAAGCAATTACTGTTTTTACTGACAAACTGGATCTTTGCGCACCTCCCTTCCCAATATGTTGCACAATTTTAGCACAAAAACACTGGCTGTTGATTATGTTTTGCTTTCTTCATAAATCATAATTTATTTAGAGGGACGTCTGTTGATTCTTGGAGCACAGGCCATCTCATGTTTTGACATAAATTAGAGGTATCCTGTATCTTCAAATATACTGTTACTATAATTTTGTTGCCCACTTTTCTTCATACTTTAGCTTCTTTAAAATTTTTTTTTAAGAACAACATGTTCTTGCTAGTCCAAAATATGTCACTTGTTGTAGCACTACTTATTTTATCCTCTTCATCTTTTATTAGGTAGGTACATCTCACACATAATCAAACATAAAAGTAAATTATTATTCCTGGCATCTTCTATTGATCAGCCTTGTACTGACAGTCTGAAAATTGTGTCTTTATACATATCAGGGCAAGCACCTCAAACACGAAAGCAATGCTTTCTGTAAAAGCATTACCCTAAGTGAACTCCTACTGCCATTCTGAAAGGCTAAAGTAAAGTTTCCCTTCAGGACAGTCAGATGTTTCAGTTCATTTTCTTCAGGCAGCTGCAATTCCTCTTTTTGTACCTTTGAACTCTTAAGTCAGAGAGGAGACAGTTCCCATATAAATAGAGCTTGCTTCACTACATGATACAACTATTTTTGGAAACTGAGGAAATAACTGAAGAAATCACAGAGATAAACATTCCAGTGCATAGGTCAACCACCAAATAATTTGCCAAGTCAAAAAGACCAAGAACCTAAAACAAGGTTGGAAGCAGCACGACAAACACACTCGGATGCATTTATTTCTGTTACTTCTAAAAAAACCGGATGTAGTATACTAGCACTGTGTTGGTTTATTCACTTTCCTTAGAAATGGATCATCACAACACACAAACCTGTAATACAGAATCTGTGGAATTTGTCCTCGTGTCTGGTTAGTGCCATTACTGCTCAGACTGCACGTACTAAATGTAAACGTTACACCATCTGGACACTGAACTGTGGTCATTCCGCCATCTCCATTGGCAGTCCGGCTTCCGTAATTCCTCAAACGAACTGCATATTTCACATTTTCCTTAAAAAGGAGAGTCAAAAATAGTATACAATACAAAAGAAGTATCTATGGCTTCATGGTATTAGGAGATCTACTATTTTACATTGATAGTGGAGAGTCCGAAAAGTTCTTCAAAGTACTCTACAAATGAAATTAACCAAAAAATATCTAGCATATAACAAAAATCAAAGCTGTTCCATGTTCCCAAACTGTGGGCCATAACTTAAATTACTACTAATTACTTTAAGAGTAACCATGTACCCAAGAAAGTCAGTTACCAAGTTGCACAACAAAAAAATGCTGCGTATTCAAAAATATTCTAAAATTATGAAACAACTATGATCTACCTTATGCTATGATAAAAATTGGGATTTAATTTCTTCTGGCTGACAGGATTTGAACTTGTCAGTTACAGGGTGAAACAGACTTTACAAAGCAAACATGTCAAGATCAACATGTGACTGTGTACACAAAACCCCAAACAATTCACATCAATATTCTGATTTTTGTTATCTAAAAAAGTTGTATGAAACCTACAGATGCATGCTTATTTTATTTACCTTCAGTGGCACGACTTTATCAAGTCTGATTTCAGCTATGTCACTAGGAGAATCATCTGTGGTATAAGTTCCTTTAACCAATTCTAAAGACGTCCATCTATGAGAATGAGTTGCATCTCCGGTATGATCACTCTGATGCAAAGAAACAGAGTCATTAATACATTTATAATGTAAATACATGACACACTCAAGTAATTGTGCAAGTTATGTTTTGTTGCATAAATTTTTACACATGGCATTACAAACAAAACAAACAGGTTCTTCAACAACAAAGCCTTTCTCCTGAGGAGGAGAAGTTAATTTCCCATAGTAACTTATGCTTGCCCTTTGGAAGACATTAGAACTATCTGTTAGAGTGAACAAGTGGGTGTAAAAGAACAGAGGATTTTCTTCATTACAACAACTCACAGTACAGATTTGTGCTGCTTGTAAAAGGGTACATCAACAGTACATGAAACATCTGTAGGTACAGCCTGACCATGCCAGTAGGCTATTATCCTTTTTTTCAATTTTTGGTTTTAACTTGGCCTCCTTCGCTTATTTTCATTCACAGTTTTTGCAGAGAGGTAACTGCTACTAATTTATACTTATCTCCAGAAAGGGAAAAGCCAACTTTACTTCAAACATTATTTGTTGTAAGAAGTAATGAAGTAAGAGTTCACAACAATGACCAAGACAAGAACCCTACTAGATACAGTAAGCAGCTTGCGATAAAACAGAAATCTCCACCACAAGCAAACCAAAAAACTGTACTACCAGTTCACCATTTTAGCAGTAGTCTAGATTGTACAAGAAGATTACAGAATTCCACTACAAAACATACTATAAATAACTCTGAGGTTACTTTACTTCAAATATTTTCTCAAATGCAATACTTACATCATCAACTAATACCTCCAACTCATATTCATGAATTCCTCCTCCACCGTAAACAGAAAATCCTACTACAACAATACCAGGTTTGTCAACAGAGAAACATATTGCATCAGGGGATCCATTCCCAGTATTCCAGCTTCTTCCCTGACTTGTTTTAGTGAATCGGTTTGGAGTGGATTTGACAGAATGGAGAGAGTTCAGCCCATCAACCTGAAGAAAGTTAAATACAGGTGTCAGAAAATATTAACTGCTAAACATTAGAAAACTTTAATAAAGCAAAGTTTAAGTGAATTAAATTACCAGATTTTCAACTGGGTAAATTTTAAAAACTCAATTCATGAATTTTAGAATATGCCACTACTGAGCCTTCTAGTCAATACTGACTAAAAAGAAAGTATTTCTGGTAATTAGAAATTAAATAGGAATAATTACGAATCTGATTAATTTTTTAAAAGTATTTAAATATATATCTTATAGGATGAATTAGCAAAAAATATAGATTAACTGTGCTAAAAGAAGAGTTGGGTATTTCTCCTTAGGTGCAGTCAAGAAGAGGACAGATAAAGATAATAACATTATGGTAAAAACATTTTCAGTCAAGATGTTATGGAAAGTTTAGTTCTTTTTCTGACAAAAACCTTTTGATAGTCCAGAGACAGTGACACTCCTTTAAGAAAATCAAATAATTTTCCATCATATAACAAAGCTACAGCCTCATAAAAGGATATTTGATTGGATACATGCACAGATATGCAGGCAAAAAGATAAGCACTCAGAAAAAATTTGCCGTTTTGTAAACAATCTGCAAAATTCTGTATAAATAGTTATTTATCAACAATACTTCCTTAATACAGCGAATACATGCTTTTAATTTATGCAAAATATCCGAGCTACTGAGCACTGAGAATTCCAGCATCTTTGAACTATCTGCACACCTACAAAATACCTGTAACAGCCTGTATCACATTCATAATGTACTTGTCCTGAAAGATTTCTAGCAATGATTTTATAGCAGCTTTACCTCAGATCCTAACGCTGATGCCGTAAGCTCACTCACAATACTAGCAAGCAATCCACAGGTATTGGAAACCAGATGTGAAGAGAAAAGTTCATTTTCTCTTCTTAGGCTGTTCCGCACTGGCAGAACAACAATGACCAACATCTTTTCCAGCACTTCCCGAAAGCTTGTCATCCCTGAAACATTTTCTTCGCTCTGTAGTATGAAAAAAAAAACAATGAAAAATGACATTGTTATTATTAAAAAAAAAAAAAAAGAGACAAAGACTTTCACATATTATAAGCATTAGGTAATTGAAAAATCTGTGACTTCATGAAGATAAGAAATGTCTAAAGGGTGAAAAAAACAAAATTAAAAAGTCTCAAACCTATGATAGTATGTATTCCCTTGTCAAAAGAACTGATATTTTTAATTTCCTGAATGAGGTAGTGACCACTTTGTTTATTGAATTGGAGAGAAATCCTATGTAGGTATTCTTCCCAGGAGAGAGTTTTGCTTTACAGCCTATAAAGCCTAATGGCTTTATAAGCATACATTAGAACACAGTGGATATATAGCTATCTATGGAACTATTCATATAATTTTCTTCTACATTGTCTAAAAAAGAAACTCAAAAGCTTTTGGGTTTTGGTGTTAGCAAAAACAATTTTCTATGCAAGCAGGTTAAGAGAAAACCAGTGGTGGGATGCTTACAAAACCAGTTGTTCTTTACATGTGCATTCTAACTAGCAGTGACATCCACTGTTTCTTGTAACAGTTATCCACACTGAAAATAATTTCTGATGAGGAAAAATAAAATCAGCTCTACTGATGAAAAACTAAGGTCTGTTTTCCTCACCATTTTGTCTCTCAAAACTATGCAAGTAGTGAACATATGGAAGACAATTAGGTGAAGCAAATCTGCACAGACACCTGCACAGAACACTTTCCATCTTTAGCAGTTAAGAGGCAGCTGTATCGAAGACATAAATACTATATTTGCATTTAACAGTATTTGGTGTTTTTATTCTTCATTAATTTATGAAGGTGTTTTCCAAATCCATGGAAGCTTTTAGCATAATAATGGCCTACAGGAGATTTTTATAAAATATGTGGTTAAGCTGGAGAACAGAGCAGCAAACTTCTGAACTTATCTTTGCTAAGGTCTGTGTTTGCTCAAAATTTTGGTATTGGTAGGCTCAACAACTATCATTTATTTACCCTTCCTGCATCATTCATCATTTCATACCATCTTACCCCTTTTGTCTTCTAAAAGGAAATATCATTATTTAGTAATCCCATATAATTGATTTTCATCTTAACCCTTTCCATTTCTGTAAATCAATTCTAGAATAACAGAACTGCAAAAATACAGTATTCAAGAGCCTTGATTAGGAAACTTTGCTAGAACTATATGAGCTGGGCCTCCTTTGTTGACTCCTTTAGAAATTCCAGTTTTGACAAATGATTTTTTATTACCAAAGCTGTGTTAACTCTTCCAAACCTATCAACATGTTCCTCCTTGTGATAATATGAAAAAGTTGAAAAACTGTGGCACAAAACACTATGCAACAGAATATAACTCTAAAATATATTTCTTCCAAATTAATATTCCAAAATAAGAACGGACATTCTCCAAAAAAAAGAACTGGAATATTTCAGATAAAAAGATGAAAATTGGAAAAAAGAAGTTTCTGACATAAGCCTTTTAGAAAGAGAACAGGCAAATTCATCTTCCACTTGTAAAACTGCTTTTTGTTGCAAAGTAGAAGCTGTCATTAAATTTTTAGAATACATCCTGACCTGACTGAGTTTTTCCATGTGCGCAACCAAAAGAGGAAAACGATGGGCCAGAGCAGAGTCATTCTCAGTGCTGACTTGTTTAACCATTGATCGCAGCAACGCCTCTCCGTCATACGCAATGGGAAAGATAGAGGTCAGCTTCACTGAAGTATGGCAGAGAGCAGACATAACTGCAGCAAGAAGTCGACTGCTGGAGGTTTTGAAGTTTGCTTCCTGGATGTCCTAAAAACATAAACAGATAGTAACAGAATGGAATCACTGCACTGCAAGTAAACAAGAGGGAAACTTTTGAAAGGAACTTTCCAGCTTATCGTAATTATAGAAAGAGTTTAGAGAAAGCTTTCCTATGAATTTTACATTACCTTCTCTCATAAGTTTGCATTTAGATTTTTAAAAGTGGAGTAATTAATATTTCTTGGTTGGTGTATTTAAAAAAAAAACAACATTTAATATTACTTTTCAAATTATAGTGTCCTTTGAAGACAAAGCATTTCTTACAATTAACCAAACACTTTAATTAGACTAATACACTAAAGAAAAGAATCTTCCTTGAAATTGTATATGATAAATGAATTTTCATGCAAAGCAGCAAACCGTTTTCATCTCACTGCAAACAATGAAAGCAACTACACCATTAAGATGTGGAATGCTCATTGACATTAAGCAAGATACTTGGAAAGTTGTTATTTACAGAATAATATTGTCAGCTGCTTCTCATGCACATAGCTGGATCAGAGCACTGTTGTAACATTTAATCATGAGGAATTATTCAAGTATTTGTGAAAAAAATACTACACCTATGCTCTTAAGCAACAGGCACTGACAATAAGCACATACAAGGCATGGCCTCAACACTGAAAAAGCAGGTACTGACAGATACCAGCACCAAAAATTTTCTTCATTGTCCCAGAGAGAATCTTAAAGCTAAGGAAGACTAAGTTCCTGGGCTCTTGTTGAACTTGGACACTCAAAAACCACCAAACAACAAAGAAAACTAATACCTGATTACAAAAAAAAAAAAAAAGAACACCAAAAAAACCCCCAAACCAAAGCAGAACTCAAGTTACAAACCAAAATAAAAGAAAAAAAGTAATAAAAGTTTTAATTGCTGCTTAGCTTCAATTTCAGCAAAGGTCAAGCTAAACTGCAATATTTACTTGTGCTATTTTAATGTACCTGGTCCAAACAGTTCAACAAGTCACAAAGACATGCCCACTGGAGAGCTGGTGTTGGATAAAACGAATGAAAGCAAGCTGTGAATGTATTATGGCATTCCTGAAGAACCGCTTCTAAAAGACTGAGTGGCTGACTGAGATATCCTTGTGGATCATTGTCCAACTTCACCATGCAATGATCAACTCCTTCAGATAAAATTTTTCTCAACAGGGTCCTAGTTTTTCCAATGCAATCTGCTAGTTTGCTCGTTTCTTCCACAACTGCCTTAGCTGAAGCTAGAAGGTTACACAAAGAAAAGAATTAAGTTTACAGTAACTGAAACATTTTCATATTAAAATGCACATTTTACATGCAAATAAAACAACTGGAATTTAGCAACACTGATGTATCTACATTCAGAGGAGTTGATTTCAAAAGTGAAACAGTGAAGGTTGTTAAACCATATCAGAAAGCCCTGAAGAGCAGAAACTCCCACTTTTCTGGCCTGTCATTATATATGCTGTGTTTTAATCTGAGTATTATCAAACTAGAGGCATGAAAAACAGATACATCTTTCAAATTTAAATTGTGCTCACCTCCAAAGCAGACACTATGTAAAGACATGAGAAAAAACGGAAGGTACAAGTAGTCCAAAAGAACTCAACTGACAAGTCAAACAAGAAACTGACTTTAAAATACACATCAGTTGTAGTGTAAAAGCGGTATTGGACATTTGGTTATGCAGATAATTGAAGATATCCCATGTCTGACAGCTAGTTTCTTAATTGCTTCAATAAAACCATCTGTATTTCATATTATAGTATATCCTACATTAATACTTAGATCATATTTTAAGTATCCTGTAGAATAATATTTGCTGATAAATATGAATCAAATTAACTAAGAGAAATACCTGATATTGGATATATTTCACAGGTGTAGACCCTCAGCAATCTCAGGCAGCATGTGCCCACAAAACGCAACCTTTCTAAATCCAAAAGAGTAGCAGTGTATTGGAAACCTTTAAGTCCACGAAGTTCCTCAACTCCCAGCACCAGTGTTGTCCAACTCCAGTGAAGAATGCTCAGTAAAGATTCAAAGCACTCCTATTTCAGAGTATGAAGGATACCAAAGACAGATTTTGTGTTAAAAAACAAGAAATGTCCTCTCAGCACCAGTTCCACAAAAAAAGTAAATAGCATCTATACGCACATTCATTATGAAAACATATTTATGTCTATACATATCTATCATGCAACACACAAATCCTATTTTGCTTGAGAATAAAAAAAAGCACTGAGAATGTAGCAGACACTTCACTGTAATACCGTGACAAAAGCTATTTATAACATATGCTATAATATGATGTTATGATGCTCTCACTTATTTAAGAATTAACAACTGCTTGTATTCACCCGCAATAGAGATTTTTCAGTAAATTTTACGTGCTTCATCTGCATAATAGTGCAGTACCTACTTTTGACAAAATACATTCTTGTTATAAAGTGAAGACTTATCAGGGTTGTCCTCACTTTAAACAGTTATGATCTTCAGGATCATGGCAACTACGTAACATTTACAGTACCTGAAAGCTAAACAGAAGTACATGATAGTCCACAAGAAATTGGAGGATTTAAGAAGTTTTGTTTCTACCATTATGTCTGCTCAATAATTTCATGAAGTTGTATCTCAGAAAGCAAAATACAAGTATTTGGTATTGAACATCTTCAAGTTGCAACAATCAAACTGACTGTTCAAAGTCAGATATAAAATGCATAATGCTCCAGAAAGTCAAAACTCTCCTCTGATACTGTTTGTATCTATGGTGAGGGTAACAGCAACGAGATAATGAACACAGAGGATAAAATGTGAAGTATTGAAAGCCACAGGAGTTCATAGCTCAGTGCAAATATTTTTAAGCAAACATATATTAAGAGTAGCTATTAACACGTTGATAGTATGATTACTAAAAATGCAAATCACATAGATAATACATTTCCAGAAGAAACCTGAACAGGAGAAGATAATCCTGATCAAGAGAGAACACTGAACAGATGGTGAACACATAAATGAAAGAAAGCACTCTGATTCAGAAAACTGGACTATGACTGTCCAATAACTTTAGTGCAAGGTGAAGCAAACCTGCACAGACACAAAGTCAGTAACTTTAATGGGACATGGAGAATACTCACAGTATGTGTAACGTAGTATAAAATATAAACCAGGATGAAAATTAAAATAATCATTGCTTTTAACAGATAAGGAAGAGACTGTATTTCAAAAACACAGAGTTGGCCTTATCCTGAATAATACTGCATTTCAAATACAGTATTATTCTCAGAGTTAGACTAACCTCCCTGTATGAGAGGAGCTGCAGACTACCTCCTATTAATAGTTGCAGTTCACTGTGCCTATGAATACTCCTTATCTCAGTTTATCAAAGTTCAATTAAATGCTACCTGATCCTCAATGTATATTGGAATGAATCCAAGAGGAAGATAAATCTAACCAGTGACTAATTAATGCCAGTAATCTAAATGCCATGTAAGAGAGCAGTAAAGCACACTCAAATTCTAAAAAGCTGATAATATTGATTTTTAGCAGGAAGTAAGGCTTGTACTTTGAATACTACCAGTAAGAATGAACTCCATCCAAATTCACACACCCTACACCTCCCCTGTCCTTGAAAACCACAAAACTAAGCAGTTCAACCTTGTAAATAAACACATTTCTAGGCTCTCATCGTCAGGTCAATACCAAGTGTAGCTTAAATTTAGGTGTACACCTGAAATCTTCAGAAAAAGTAAAAAAAATTATGTATTTTACATATCAGTGTACCTGCCTTCTGCGTGATAAATCAAAGAGAAAAAAAAAATCATTATTTCTACATACACATTTTTCAGTTTTCTAACCATGACTGAACTTGCTGGAACCACAGAAGATTTTTGATAGTACTCACCACTGAGACAGTTCTGGCAAAAGATCTCTTTAAAATATGTACGGGTTCACTGGTTTGCTGTTTTCCTTTGGAAGCACTGCCATCACTTGTTGGCAATCTGGAAGAAGAATTTTAGAACTAACTTGAAATCTCCAGTTTTTTCTTTTAGTAGACTTTAGGTTTGGGTTTGTTTGTTTTTCTACTCTTTCGAGTTTTTACTGTTTGTATTGTTGAAGTGGAACAAAAAGAAATGACAAAACAAGTTTTGTAACTATCCAAAAATGTTCGATTTAAGCACAATTTCCTCTAGTTCCTAATCATCCTAGACCAATAACCAAATATCTTGAATTCTGTTCAACTGGCAGTACTGTGATAACTGAAAAAAGGTTGAGATTTAATTACATGAAAGTATTTCAAGTATTTACTGTATTTCTTCATATGAAATCAAAACTAGAAATGTTACTCCCTAAAGAACACTAGTTCTGTGGAAGTAAAATATAAGTGGAGGTTAAAAATACAGGCAGCATCTATTACTACAGCATCTTCCCTTCTGTGCCACTCAATGCTCTTAAGTCATATCTTTCCTTCAGAGGCCTCAAAGCTACAGTCATCTCTCCACAGAAATCACCCAAATGATTAATATGTCATCCCAGGACTTCATGTGCATCAGTCAAAATGAAACCTTCACTTGGAGAGACAGGGGTCTACAGACAGAAAGCTTACAGGCAGAAGTGACGTGTTCTGAGAAGGGACCCTGAAAAGGACATGCTTAGAAAGGACATAACAAGAGAACTGGTATGAAGAAATTCCAAGTTTCAGAGTCAAGGTGTGGGTGGGTGGAGGAGAGGAAATACATACACACATACACACAGAATATAAGAATTAGGTCTTATATGTATCTGAGGAAATCTGTAAAATATACTATCACTCCAGTGAGAGAGTTCTTGCTTTTTAAAAGAGAGTTAAATAACATTTATCATGTGAATGTCTACAAGTCTATAGTAACTTATTGTAAAGCACAGCTGATTGTTGGCTTTGCATTCTTTTTCATCAAAATCACCTGTCGATAGTACACTGTTCCTTCTCTATTCAGGGCTACTGAATACAGTACTTTCCAACTAGTAAAAAATACTAATCATGTTGTATGAAACCATGAGGTTCTACAGATGTAAATTAAAGTCCTGTAAATCACGTAGAATGACTGCAAGAAAAATATCAAAATAGTAAATGTTAGCGTAATAGATGTGTCACTTCTCTTAAGGACACTAATTTTTTGCATAATTTTTTCAGACACTGATTTCCTTAGCTTAATACAATAATGTTTTCATGAAACATAGTTACTTTAACAACTTCTGTGTTTCCATTTAAAAAACATGTCAATAAATTGTTCTGAATAGAAGTCAAATCATTACCTGTATAGTAACTGCGGAATCTGCCCTGCATTAACATCTGTACCATTATTTGATTTCTTGGAACTTTTAAACTGAAATACAACACTGAAAGAGAAATAATTCAATTATTATTCAAGTCATATTAGAGCTATTCTTTTGCATTAAAAAATGCAGAAAAAAGTATACCCATCATCTGTAGTAATAGAGGCCTGTCCATGAGATCCACAATCACTGCTAGGTCCTGACACTCTTGCCCACGCTACATACCACCAGCCAGCTTGTAGAAGTACTGGTTCATCGAACATCATTGCGTATTTCTCTCTGGAAGAAGTAAATTTTGAAAAAAATTATATGTGAATTAGTTTCTAAATAATTTTTTTAGAAGTTACACTCTGTTTATAAAAGAAAATTGAAAAGTAATGGAATTGGGTTATTAATATCATATCTGTTTATATAAAAAGCTCAAAAATAATTGAAAAATATCATAGAAATTAAAAAATAGTAATTCAGAAGGACCCATAAATGCCTAAGTCTAGCTTGATCTTTCACAGTTAAACAATCAGATATCAAATTAGAGCAAGAAGAATTAAAGTTAAACTAACAAAACCAATTAATTTACTATGAAATACTACAAGTAAAGTATTAGTTTTAAGGTATTAATTACTTAGTATTAATTCAATTTCAGAATATTTCTGTAAATTACAAGAGCTTATACAAAAATTCTTAGTAATTACAATGAATATTAAGGAAAGGAATATAAAAAACATATATTTAGGGGATTGATATATAAGATTAAATATGACAAAAATAATCACATTGTTTGAATTGAAATTATGTCATAACAGAAAATGAAAAAGCAGCTACAACATAGCTAACCCCATCCATATGCACAAAACCTTTCAAGCAATAGCTGTTGTATTCTAATGAGTTGAAGTAACTCTTCTTTTGGTTATGACAATTCTTTACTGAAGTAAGCTTAATGATGAGTACTTTAATGCAAATACCAATTTATGCTTGAAAGCATCCTTTTGATAGAACTATGCAAAAAAGCTGCTGCAACATTTTGTCTTATCTCAGAGGAATATGGAATTTGACTTGGATTTATACAAGATGAAAAGTGAGATTAATTTTCTTCTTTTAATTTAAATAACATAACACTTTGATGAGGTATTTGGTTTTACTACTTCCCCCAACACACTTTTTAGTGTAAGTTTTCTGTCACTTGTTACAAAATTCTAATGATGTAGGTCATCTCTCAGGATATTTAAAGTGATACTAAAATGTGTATGAAGAACGCAAAAATAAAGATCAAGACATAGGCAGAGTAGGTAAGGTAAACATCTTACCTAGCAGCACAATCATATGCTAAGACATCTGTCTCAGCAAGAAGGTCTCCATCAGTCTCATGGTCTCCCCCATCTGGACCCAATTCAAATAACTGGTGAAGTAAGAAAAAAGGTCCAGTTATGTCTTAGGTGTTAGAAACCTCATAATGTCACTTTTTCCTGTCTGGCATTCTGGAAACTTCATACTACTCTTCTTTACCCTTCCCAAAAATCACTGCTATTTACGATCACTGACAGGCAAATTCCCATCTGGAAGTCAGGCATTAACTCTTAAGAAACAGCAATTGACTCTGACCTCCCAGCCTTAGGTCCAAATATATTTTCAAGTGGAGGAACTCCCTAAATCTTGCAAGCAAGGCAAATGCAGAGCATCCAAAAAAAGCAAAGTGGTGCAGAATGTGCAAGTTTTGCATCACAGATTGAAATGCACTTATACATCTTATATAGATCCTCTTCCAGTCTGAGAAAGAAGTACTGGGGACAATGGGAGGCAATGGCTACTGCTAAGTACTGTATTTCTGCTTTTGAGAAACAGTTCCCCACTTGTTTACATAGAATGTGATTTTAACCTGAAGCCCACAATATCAGTTTTCTGCAGGTAGACCTCTGAGCTTTGTATCAACAGATCACAGAACCATCAGGCTCACTGACATACCTTCTCAAGACACCTCTAAAATGGCATAGCATTTAGTGAAGGTGAGAAGGGGCCAATTCATGACAATTAATAATAGTAATTCTCAGCTCTCTACTTCACCCACTGTATCTGCATAATGTTTTTCATAAATAATAAACCACTCATTCATCAAGAAATAAAATTAATCATGGTTTTAGACGGCATTTCTAAAGTTCTGATTTTGAGATATAACATTGTTTAAAACAAAAATCAAAAATCCTACCTTTATTTTAGCAGTGTATTCACCTCTACCACCAAAAAGACCAAGACCACCTAACAAAATATCTGTATCAGCACAGAAACGGATAGCTTCTACTGAGTGGGCTGAATAACCCCAGCCTCCTCCATGACCTGCAGAAAAAAAAAAAAAACCAATAAAAATATAGTCAATCTTGGTCTTTTGTTCTGCAAGCCTGATCAGCTTGTGCTATAAAATTTTAGTGTGTACATACTTTCAAATCTGTTAACAACACTATAGTCTTCTTTAGAATAAACTTTCATTACTGCTTGAGTCTCTTCTTCCGTATTTGCTACACCCATTTTTAAGTCCTGCATAGCAGCCAAAGTATCAAGACAACCTGTAAGGAAGCAAAAGAAAAAAGGACTAAAAAATTCTCCCTGTTGATTATAATCAGTGAAATGGAAATTAGTATTAATAAGGAAGATCAAAGAAACCTGTTTTGTCTCCAAATCACACATACGTTACTGAAAATCTTTTTAGTTTTGATTAGGCCAAGGGTCATTGTTGCTGAATCTCAAGGTTTGCTACTAACAATAAATTTATTTATTCTCCAGAATAACAAACAAATATGATTAAACCTGCTTTGCAACTTTTACAGGGGCATATAAGTTGTCAGCAACATTTTTTTTTCCTTTTTACACTTACTCTATTACCCAAAAAGAGTTGAAGTAGTAACTGAATTATGGACAGACTTATATCTTCATAAAATTTGTTTCATACATGGGATACCTAACATGCCTTACTCTGAGACACAAAAAAGTAATGTTCAAGTTAAAAGTTATCACATCTCTAACACACAGTAAAGGGAGCAGGTCAACGAAATGATGACTCATCACAATCAGTGAACAAGTGAGCTAAATTCAATTCTAAAACTGTGCTCTGAAGCACTGGGTATGCTGCATATGACCAGTTTCCACACTAGGACAGTGGAATTAATTTCTGTTTTGGTAGGCTTTTTAGACTACAAAAGGAAACCATATTACTCTTAGTGACTCATTAGACAAAACTGCAAAGAGTATATTTTAATATTAGATAACACATTTACTTTAAAATAAAAGTAACTTAATGAAGAGTACTTTTTTATGGTGGGTTTGGCTGGTTTTTTGGAGGTTTTTTTGAGAGTCTAAGTTTAGAGTACTAACTTCATTCTGCAGACTCTCCAAAAAAACCACCTAGGAAGGTTTCTTACTTTTTTATGCTGAACTTTAAGAGCAGGTACCACCAGAACTCTAAAACCCTCTAACATTAAGATGGCAGAAGATAACTATTTTGATAACATTAATGCTTATCAGCCAGCTTGTAAGTGTTAAAAGCAATGGTGAGAACTACAAAGTATATTTTTAATTATGAAGTAAAATTTTAACTGAAAAAAAGTCAAAGTTGTTAGACTACAATTAATTTATTACATTTATAACATTTAGTTACATCATTTTATTTCATCGAAGCTTTTGACTCATCAAGTATAAATGTATACCTAGAATGTGCAAAGCTGCATGAGATCTGGTGGTTAGAGCTTTGGAACCTGTTGGTAGAGCAAGTTCTGGACTCAAAATACTACACCGGGATTGAATGTCTGGAGCTGATGGAAGTCTAGAATCAGCAACTACTGCATTGTAACTCCAGAGTTCCCTAGCATTTGGTCGAAACCTAGAGCAAGAAAAAAGCAGAATGAAAAAAACCTTAAAACTACTGAAAAACCCACAAAAAATAAACAATAATTAAATTTCATAAGCTATTTAATGTAAAATGTAGATCTGCTGGTACTAACTCTTAAAACTGAACATCATTACACCAAATACATATAAACTTTAAGAGTTTAACACTCCAGCACATGGAAAGACACAAAAACATTCTTACTCTATTTAAGTCAAACAGTCATATTGTGGGTTTACAAATTTCAGAAAATGGTGACACTTCTCAAAGCTAATAAATGTTAAAAAAGTTACTATTATTTAGTAAGAAATATGAAGTAACTAGCAAAGTACTAAATGTACTAAATGGCAGATGTGCAAAAAAATTATAAAGATGCCAAGTGAAAGTAAAAGGCTTACCTTCAAATAAGAGTAAAAAAATCTTGAAAAATCCAACATGTTTTGTTTGGGCTTTTTTAAATGGGTAACATCGCCTCATGAGTTTTTAAGGGATTATAGAAAAGGGCAGCATAAAAGGGCAGCATAAACAAGGGAAGTCTTTTTCAAGACTTTCTATAGTATAAATTAACACAGAGAAAAAGAAAATGAAGAAAACGAAATCTTTGAAACCATCATGTAAAAGGAAGAAAGAGTTAGAAGACATAGGCCTATGGGAGTGTTCTGAATAAGCACAAAAGGAATTTGCACTTGGTACATGGTTCTGAAAATCTAATAGGGAAACAAATAGTTTTAACTAAAAGTATTATAGGATACCATAAATACTCAGGATATCAACAAGTTAGCAATGTTCAAGTTTATACACACACACAAAATCATGTAAGCACTTGAAGTTCACTGAAAGAATAAGTCACAAAGCTGTGAAGAAAATCTTTAAAATCTATGTCATCCGAATGTTTTCTCTGTACAAGAAACTGAACCCTCACTTAAACAGACATGAATTAAAATGTCCAGGAATATTAATATACCAAATATTTGACTACTAATAGGTACATTCATTAACGTATCTCTTCTTTTTAGATTAAAGATTTATTTATTTATTATCCCCTTCTTGTTCAATAGAAAATATTAAAACAGTCTCCCACAATCCACTCTTCAGTTTTTAAGCTCCAGATTTAGTTCTACACTCTCCAAAATATTGCAAGACAATAAAATACCTCAATTCATGTTTACGCACAATAACATGTGACTTTAAACTTCCTTAAACTGAATTACCATTTCTTGTGCTAGATCAAGTTGAGTATCATCACCTTTGCTCCCATGAAACTTGCTGCATTCCCATGGCCATTGATAACCGAATTTTCCACAATGAGTATTTTGGTGACTCTTTTTGAGTCTTTCAGTGAGAGTTAAAACACACTGAAAATACAGAGTTTTAAGGACTGTAAGTGCTACTCTTATTTCTAATCTCAGCATAATTTCAATAGGAACTGGTACCTAGACAATGAGATTCAAACAATTCTGGGGATGTGCATAATGCAGAACTTTAACTATCCAAGGAACTTCGTATATCATAAAGAAACACGCCTAGAAAATAAGCATGCTTCAACATTATTTGGCTATTGTGTTCTTGAATCTCAATTTTGGATGACGACATCTGTGATACCACCTTTTCCAGCTGAATGCAGACTAGTTGTTTTCCTGTTTCAGTCTTAACTGATCATTCTTGTTTTGTCTTCAGAAAATTTAAATATGATTCATTACTGAAACTCGACGACAGTTCAAGTTTCTCTCCTAAATCCTGGCTAGCATAGCTTTTAAAACATTATAGAAGAACTGGATCTTATGATTCTGTTTTGGAACAAGTGCTTACAATCTACACCTGCTCAAAGACTCTACCCCAATGACTGTAAAATAAACACAATTTATTTGTCTGTCTATGTCATCTAAATGAGTACCTTTATTTTGACCTTTATTATTGCTCCACACTTCTCCTATTCAAGTCTTAACCACTAATGCCTGAGAGAAGGATGACAATTCAAGACACAGACATGTGGCAGATGAGCATGGCAAGAAAATTTTTCAGTCAAGTGTTAAGTAAATGGAGAAAGGGGAATAAAAGGAGTAAATAAAGAGAACAGATTGGGATGTTGTAAATATTATGAGACTGGCATGAGAATGAGGCAAAAAAGAAAAGATGAGAAATTTTGAAAATGTGGCCAAGACAAGATTTTTGTTTTGGGCTTACTTGAGGAAATTATCCAAAAGCATGAAAAATATATATGAAAGATTAAAAACTATTTTTCATTTACTAGGGAAATAAATGTAAACAAGACTACTATCATCAAATCTCCAGCCTCCCCAAGTATTTTAAAAAGGATTTCTATACTACTACTTTAATAGCTATAATCCACACTTGCCTCCAAATAACATCATAGACAGGATCCAGACACACACCGGAACCTTGAAGGTCTTCCTGCTCAGAATCATTGAATGTTTTGCAACTGCCATCTACTTTGTTTATCAGAAGACATTTAAAAGGGGGAGGTTCTGATATTGAAGCTGGTACCAAACCTACATCATGGAGCAAAAAGAGCAAACAAACATGAAGACTCAAGTCATTAACACTTCATACACAGAAAATGCATGTAATGTAACAGGGAAGAACAGATATAATGCTACAGCAAAAGAAAAAAGGTAGTAAGATTTAAATGCAAGCAAATTTTAGACTTTTACATTATTATTATTGTTAATAAAATTGATCTCTAAAGAAGCTAGGATCATCATGTACAGTAAAACTCAAAAGCCAAAATATTTTCATTCCTTCCAGTCACATTTTTAACTTGTTGCTCCTCTATTATTCTCCAATACTTCTATAAGTATTTAAAATGTTGTAGAACAGTTCTTGCCTATTATATGCCTGCTTGCAAATATCTCTGATGTAGCAAGCACATGAGAATTAATAAGAGCTTCATCGATCCGGAGAAAAGTCTGGTCTCCACTCGCTCCAATCCATGTAGCTTTGCGTCCATATTTGGAGCCTATATTAGGCATAGGTGCTGGTTTTGCATTCCAGTAGGGCATATCCAGAATTGGTCTACCAAGCTGACCTTTCTATAGAAAGAATGCAAGAATTAGTAAGAGACAGTAAGTCTCAAAGATGACGAAGTTACTTCGATAGTTTCATCAGACAAAATTGGTAATCTGGAAGAAAGCTTACCACAGTACTACCTTCAAAAAGTAATGGCTAATCTAAGTGAAGTGTCACACATTTAAATTCAATGAACAAGTTACTGACAGGTATACTCCTCCCTATTTAGTTAGGTTTTTGGTAAACTTTTTTAAAATGCAACTCAAACTCCCCAACTTATTTTAATCTCCCAAAATGTCAGAACTGAAAAGATAACCTTCCTTTCCATCTTCAGAATGAAATATAAAAGCATTATTCTCCTATAGTGTTCAGTATCTCAATAACTTCAGGGCTAAACAAGGAATGGATTAATAGGAAAAAAAATTATATTCAGATATAGACAGTCTTAAGTACACTCAATTCTGAACATATTAGGACTGTAAGTTTCATAGAGCAAATATCTCTTAAAAGTACATAGAAATCAATAAGCCTGTCAAACTTGAGCTAAAAAAGCATACAGTGCCTCAGCAAGTACCTCTGCACATGCTCATTAACATCCTGATCTGGACATCTGGGGCCTTATCTTTATGTACAACTAGTTACAGTTCTTATACTGTACCTAAGTACACAGAAAGAACTTTTGCAATAAACCTGTTCAGAGTCCATCTACCCTGCTCAGGCACAGGCAATGCATTGCATGCTACAGTTAAAATAGAAAAGAACGTGTATACAGCAAATATCCTGTCCAGCATGTTATTCATCTCTCTTTCTTCATAACACTGTATGTAAGTAAACTTAGTAGAAACATTTTCAATAATATATTTACTTTTAATTTTGTCTTGTTTTTATGAAGCTTTCAGCAAACTTTCAAGCATTACAATATTAAAACCAGACACAAAGTACAAGTGGTCTAAATATGGCCTGAATTTATCTTTATTTTAGAAAAAGGAAAAAGACCCTCAGTCAACCAACAGGCTTTTATATCCTATTCCTGAGAGTGAATTTGGTTTTTTAGAGGCCAAGTTTCACTGCAAGACAAACCTTAAACTTTTATGTGCCTATGTCAGTTTTGACAAGAACATGTCAATTTTGACACCAAAGCTCTTGGTTAAAGTCTGAAAAAACAACAAAAGACTGCTTAATTGCAGAGCTGTCTTATGGTTCACTTTTAATTCAAAACATGACTTTCTAAAATTTCAGTCTTCATCTTTTTTAAATTATTTTTTTGATAAAAAGAGAGATTTCAAAAAGTAAAATTTCTGTTGCGTTGTGGTTGGCAATACCTAGTTTTTAAAACATATAAAAATAACTCAATATCTATTAGCTTTTGCAAAAAAACCCAAAACAGCAAAAACATTAGTGGGAAAGTACAAACAACAGATGACTCTGTAGAGATTGCAATGAGGGGCATATTTACAAAGACAAGGAGGCACAAAGGGAAGTAAACAATGTTTAAATGCTTATTTAGTGAATATAAGAATGGATTCCACATGGACATGGGAAAATAATACACCATGTGGATACAAAAGAGTACTAGAGTTAAGAAGTGCTATAGTGAACAATAATTCCTCCCCTCAAGTGTTAGCATAACCTCTGCAACTCACTGCTGCTTCTATGAAAGAAACCAGGGCCATTTTTACTAACACATGGAGACCGACAGGCAACAGAACAGGCAACACAAGCAAGTTTGCAACAGTAAGAGTTTGAGAAAACTGGTCCACCTTATAAAATAACCCAGTTTTAAATCACCATCTTCATTAAAATGTATAAAAAACCACAAAGAATTCCTTTATCATGCTTTTTCTAACCACTACAACATTTGAGGCTACACTTCATAACAAAACAGGCACAAAAGACATACAGGAGTCATGCATAGTTCTGTAAGAGCAAGTATAAGCAGTCTTGAAAGGTCTTTGAACAACACATTAACTATTAGCTTATTCCCATAACTAAATAATAATAATAATAATAATAATAATAATAATTCCTTACTGAGAAACTTCCAAATGTGAAAACTTGGCCATCCATTAGGAGAATAGCTGTATGGTTGCTCCCAGCAGTAACTTGTGTACTAGGACCTGGTAATGCTTGCACCAAAGTGGGACATCCCCTATATAAAAATAGATTAATTCTGCATCAATACCTGCTCATGCAACATTTAAAACATACATTAGTATTATAAGTATTTCAATCACTCTGAAATATATTCACTAGATTCACATACCATAGCGAATTAGAGTCAAGAGGCATCTTACATTTTAAATGAACAGAGATTTGAAAGGCTGTACCAGATAGTTACATTTATGTTCTTTTGATACAAGAAAACAGATTGAGGACCATCTCTTCAGTTAAACTCAGAAATTAGCATAGAACAAAAATTACTAATTTAATATATAATTGTAGGATTACATATGAGTGTGTATTTTTGTATGTATACAAAATATATTGCAACAAAATGTAGCAGTAAAAAAAATCATGCTGTGAAAACAGCAGTTAAGCACTTAAAAAAAAACCCTGTTCACACTATGAAGCAATTGAAGCCTTAAGTGGCTGGTACCCTAGTACAATCACCAGAAACAATATTGATGCAGGCCTCCCAAGATCACTGTGTAGGGAATTATAAGAGAAATAAAGGCCTACCCCCCCATCAGCCCCTCTCCCATCCAAGTCAGACTCAATAAAGAACAAACCTCTTCAAACTATTTTCCAGAGAAATATGAAAAAGTCTAATCCATTTGTCTCCCAAATATAGAAAGGCATAAGAAAATAAATTTTCCATTCCAGTAAAAATGAAGGGAAAAATCAACAGGAAGTTCAAGAAGCAAAGAAAGAAAACGAACTGATTACTTAGAAGAGAAAGAGTACAAAAGGTAAAAAAATACGAGATACTAAAATAAAATAAAATGAACAGGAGCCTACAAGCCTTAAAATCCCAGGATGAATGTCTACCTAGACTTCAAAATTTATTGTGGAGTTAGAAAGACTGTGAATTTGAAGAACAAGTTATTCCCAAATAATTCTGTTTGGAAACTCTGACCTCAGAAAATAACAGCACTATTTAAATTTACTTTCAAACACACCCTTTCAAAAGTAGGCTAATCTAAAATAAGAAAAGGTTGTCTTGTTCTGGAATAAAAAAGTGTCAGCCCAGAGTTACCTAGCAATTGTTTAGCAGCTGATGTGCAAAAAGATGGATCATCTGAATGTTCTAATTTTGGCTGAATTGCAGGTAAAACAGAAGTCAAGGAAGTATGAGGAAGCATCATGAGCTCAGCAGGAAAAGGGTAGATGGGAAAATGTGAACATATGGAAATGTGGAATGTAGCATGAAGATAAGTTGATGACCTGCAGGAGGAACACAGGTATACAGGAAGAAATTATTCCTTTGCGGTGAATGTAGTTTTCTGTGCATGACTAGGGGAGATGGAGGGACTGAAGGGCAGAATAAAATTAGGTAGAGGATACACAACATGACATTCACAAATTTAGAAGCCTTTGCTGGTCTACAGACACACTGACTTGGACATCAGTTTAATTATACAGACAGAGCAAAGTTTAGCAACATCAGTGATGAAACATTATAAAAACAAAAGAAAGTTTACATTTGTCTCTCATTAACTTTAAAGAAGCTCAAAAAAGCACCAAAACAGAAACAAAACATAACTAGTAACTTATCCAAAAGCATTCCTGCTAAAAGGAAATACTTCTATTAAATATTTTTTATTTTTCCCCTTTCCCTCAAAATTATGGTAACTACAGGCATGGAATTATCAATCTTATGTTTGTGAAAAAAAAAAAAAAGAAAGAAAAGTAGTGAATGGTTCGTCTATTTGATGCTTAAAAACTACTATCACCATAACTATTTACCTGTTTTTCCAATCAAATCTATCATTAATGTTATCTGAATGCTGTGTACGACAGTCACTCGGCAGCAGCAGAGCAAAATCAAATAAGTAACTAATGTAGAGAGATGAAATACATTATCCTCTTAAATAGCTTTTGTAATGGCCAACTACAGTGTATTAAAAAGAAAGGAACAGGAAAAAAAAAGTGCTTAAGTTACTTAACTACACAATAAACTTAAATTACAGAAAACTAATTTTCACTTCATAAAAGGAGGAGAGATTTGGAAAAATACAGTAAGTCAGTTTGACTGATGTATATGGAATTTAAAACCTGTGATACTATTGAGTATTTCCCTATCCCTCTGAAATTCAACACAGGAAAGCTCAGAATAAATGCTGAAGAGTCTGAGAAACTCTTTGGATAAAATTTTAATAGCCAAGGTTTCTCCATTTGAATGAAAGCAAGGAGCATTCCTCTGGGATGGAGTGAAAGGACATGTCAAACTCAGAATCCTTGACTTCTGGATATGGCATAGGTTATGACAAAACGCTAACCACAGCGTTATAGGAAGTAACCAGAGATCTCTTGGGAAAACATAACACTGCTGAATGATCAGCAGCAGATGTAATGTCAGGTAACTCAGAATCCTGGAGACGGTCCAGATGCATTTTGGCTGTCCACACAGAAACCCTCTCCCATCCCAAAGGGTAAGCATTTCTAGGAGCAGATGCAGTCTTTGAAAATTCATCCTGCACAAACAATCGCTGTTCATGGTACTTATGCAGCCAACAGCTGGTTGCCAGGTCCCATAACATGTCACTTGGGGCAGCTGAGCATGGTGCTGTAAATACAGGTTCGCTGTGGGCTGTTAGCAGGTAGTGGATAAAAGGAAACCAGTAGTAACAAGCAGAGTTGGACAGTATAGAGTTACAAAGAAAGTGGAGATTTTTACATTTTAGATGGAACGGGAAATGTGGTGAAAATATGTAAACAGGAACTGCACTCCACTACTGGAATAAAATAACCAGAAACTGCACCTCGAAACATGGTTAGTAGACACAGATGATGGAACACCTTTTTTTCCCCTTGAGTTATTAATAGGATTTAGTCTCTATTCTTTGTCTTCAAGTGGAAGATAGGCTGATCATCTATGGAAGGTCTGTTCAGTTTTCTTTTATGTTATTGTTGAACCTTCAGAAGCAAAATTCTGTATCATCTTACTTCAGCCATTTCATTTCTGAGGCTTGACTGTCAGGTCACGTGCTTGCTACTGTAGTGCTGAAGTAAAGAGTTTGTACCAAAAAATGCAGGCAAATTTTGAACAGTAACAGAAGGGAAGCATCAGCAAAAAACAGGCCTTTGCTTACCTGAATACAAGACATGCTATTTTTCACCAAGACTAGATACTGCAAAGCATTTCTTGCTTCCACTAAGTTTCTATTCACCAGCAGCTAATTTGAGGAGAATATAAGTAAAGACTGACAAATCTTTCACGTAGTGAATAGCTCATCAACACCTGCCACTGTGGATTTTACAGTAACGAGTCTACACAGACTAATTAAAGGGTTCCAGCATAATGATATGGCTTGTAATCTACCTCATTCCTACTGCAGTAGGAGGAAGAACCTGAGCAGTCTAGCCCTTAATTAAGCAGAAAGGCACGTCTGGACAGCTGTTCAGAATTCAAAATATTTAAGCATTTTCAAGGCTTTTAAAAATATAGACTCACTACTAAATCTTTACACTGCAAGACAAAAGTCTCTGAAAGAATGAGTTATCAATGGATGCCCAGGAACTTACATCATTGCTTCATCTGTCAATGAAGATGGCTCCCTCTGATGAAAATAAGGGTTCCTGCGTTTTCCCTAAGAGTTCTTCTTTTCAGGACTCCCTTATTTAGATGTACTAGCTAGGCTGCCTAAATATTACTTCCCTTTTTTTTCCTCCTCTCTCTCTCTCTCCCTCCCAGAAACACAGCAGAGTATCAGTTCCTGGATTCAGAAGATGATGCTCTTCCTGAGGTCAATACAGGCAATGTGACACACTGCATGACTGACATACCACTGACCTGGCAGGAGTTGGCCATCTGAGCACCACTGCATCCCAACTGAGGTGGAACTCTGCATAAGGATTCCCTGTTTCCTTCTCTGAATCCCTTACTGTGAGGACAGAGGAGAGATCTCTACTTAAAGCTGGAAAAAGAAGTACATCAATGAAGAAATTATGATTTGAATGATGGTGCTAAACAGCAACATAGTACCATAGCCAGTTCTCATGCATAGGACATACTCCAAATTTCTTCAAGGCTTTTTTTCAGACACCTTTTAGGGTCTGATGTAGAACGATACAAAGGCCAGTGCCAAGTCAGTTGTACCTCCTCAGCTTCTAGTTCTGGTCAAGCACTATCCTTTGGCACAAGATTTGTAATATTCTCTTCTAAGATCTCACTTGAAACTACATTTGGCCTTCATACAGTTTCTGTCTAAATAAGCAATGTGGGGTTTACTATCTGAAACACTGAAATATACAGTAAATAGCTCTGAAGCCTTCCAAAAAGCCAAGTGACTTTGAAGTTGGAAATAGGTGACAGTAAGCTACCATTACAAATGCCACTGCTGTTTGTATCTCTTCAGTCTTTTAGACAGAAAATGGCCTTATTCTAACAGCAACTTGAATTGCCAGCTAAAGACGTTGTTGCTTGGAACAAGTATCCAAGAATTTGCAGGAAGGAAAACCAAAGTATTTGTCTGTGATATGACCCTACGACAGGCAGAAACACAGATTGCATTCACCAGTCTAATGCAAACTGAGTAGGGATAAACAGTTTAGAGACTATTATTAAGCACAGCAGTCAATACAAGGTAACATTTCCAGTATAATTCCTTTCTTTCTTTCCTCTCCCTCTTTGGCTCAGTGAATCCAATGAAAGTTTTAAGATGATGAAGATTTCTTAAGAAACTCGACAAAAAGAAATGGTTTAGAAGTCTCCAAAGAGATTAGGAGGACAGATGTTCAGTAATTTTTACCTCACTGCCACAAGAGGAACAACAGAACTGAAGAGAGGTCATGGATGCTCCACTCCGTATGCCTTTGACATAAGGATACTGAGCATTATTGGACACACAAAAAGTCTCAAAGATTCATACTACACAAAATCCCCATTGTATGCATTATGTGGTATATCTACACGTCCAAAGACCTTAATCACTTCTCCTTTTAGTGAAGGACGCTCATTTTTTTACTTTAATGAACAGATAAGATTCTAAAGATGAGATACCAAGGGTGAAATTGAGCTGCACATTAGACATCTATAATTATTTATGCTCTCACTGTAGTCTGTGGAGATCAAGCCCATGAGGTCTACAGAGCTACTGAGCATACCTGAAGCAGATAATGGTGGGTTGTTAGTCAAATATCTCTCCATGCTCTGTTGACTTCTCTATTTCCATTGACCACAAAGACAGCACACATCCAAAACCCAAAATAAACCAATGCCCAAAATAAGTGACTACAAAATGCAGCTGAGACCAAAGTTTCATGACTTAATTTTGGACGTTAATGATGAACCAAATTAGACTTTATCATAATTGAACTGTTATCAATGATTTAACAGAGATAGGGTAATCTAGGTTTATGATATCATACTATTTGCATTATTGCACATGTACTATTTTACAGAAATAATGAAATCTGAATGAGACTTCAATGTTATTCTCATAGAGGTAAGGAGAACTGAAGAGAAAAGCATTTCAAACTCAGTTATCAAAGCTATGGTAATAACTATGCAAAGAAGCCTTCATGTATTGAACAAATTACGTACATAGTACAAGAGTACTGTTACTGTATTTATATTCAGAGGATTATGCAGAGTTAATTCAGAACGAGAGGTTATCAACTATCTACAGAGAACCAGAAACTGAGCCATTTCTTATGCAGTAGTATAGAATACACAGTCACATGCTTTAATTACCAGCTCACCTGGAATTAACATCACCATGTCCAAGTTGCCCATGCTGCCCATATCCAAACGTGTAAACATCACCATTCTCCATCAAAACCACTGGAAAACAACAAGATATTTTTCTGACATATGCACGTGACATGGCAATGCACTAGAGCTGATTAGCCTTTCTGAGTAGCACAGCTAATGATCCCTATCGAAACAGTAAGAAATCTACGTCAGATTCCACAACTCATTACAGTTTGCACCTCTACGCGGGTCTAGAGCTCTGCTATGCAGATGTTTTGAACTGACTCAAAAATTGCTTACAAGCTCTGATGTAACTCAAGATATGATACATACAGTCTTTTTCATTGCTGAAGGACAGTGAGTTGACTTTCATGGCTCGAATCAGGGAGGTGATGTGGGGATTCAGGTGTTGATCTTACTTCAGCCTAAATGTGATTAAACAGCATGAAGCTGTGTCAGGGGAGGCTCAGGCTAGATATTAGGAAAAGGTTCTTGGTGGTTGGGTACTGGAACAGGCTTCCCAGGCAAGTGTTCTCAGCACCAAGCCTGACAGAGTTCAGGAAGCATTTGGACAATGGTCTCAGGCATATGATGTGACTCTTGAAATGTCCTGCGCAGGGCCAGGAGTTGGACTTGATCCTTGTGGGTCCCTTCCAACTCAGAATGCTCTACAATTCTCTGAAAGTCTAGTAGGCTACAAAATGATACTGCCAACATTTTCTATTTTAACACTCCTACATACATACTTATTGAAAATTAACCAAAAACCAGTGAAAACATGTATGACACACTAGAAAAAAAAAATCTATGCTACAATTAACATAGAATTATTTGTTTTTACCTGAATGGTGAAATCCACAGCTGACTTGTACAGCTCGCAATTCACAATCAAAGCGGACAGCCCCTGGTGGATAGGTTGTGATTTTGCTGGCATCCTTCTCACCTCTCTCTCCACTTCCATCTATAAACAAAACTTGTAATTATATCCCATGTATTCTAAAAAAGTTATTTTAGAATAATGAATAGAACAAGAATAGTAAATAACTCCCCACCCCGCCATTTGTAAGGTAGGAGAGAGAACTCACACAGTAGTAAGAGAGACAGCTCAAAATGTGGCATCAAAGTAGATGTGGAATATGACAGAAACTCTACTTTGAAACAATGTACTACAAAGGTACACGCTGGAAAATATCTCCTAAAGCAGAAACTTCCCAAAGAGAAAACAAAAGGAACCATCAAAACAGAAAATTCAAACTTCAGAAGCTTTGCTTGATAACCATCACTTTCATTCTTCAATAAAATACCATTATTAAGTAGACAGTACTGTAGTTAAACTCAACAGGCATAGCCTAGTCTACTCTTTTCAATTACTACTTGTGAAGGATTTTACTTGACTACAACTTGGCCACAGAGGTCTTGTTTTAAGTAACTAACGACTACTGACACAGCTCATTTCCAACAATGCAGTCACACTTACTGTGTCTGTTTCAGCACACTTTTAGACACTGTTTCTGTGATTTCTTTTAGTAAGTATGAAGTGCATTATTGGTTCCTAAAGTCAAACTGCTTCCACATTAGACAAAAGCACTGAATTATTCCTAAACTTCTCACAAGCCACCATCATCTCCAGAAATCATAATGTTTATATTGTCTATTAGACTTTAGTTACACTTTGTCTAGTTCATAGAAAGAGAGAAAAATGCACAAAGCAAAAATAACTGCATAAAGGAGATTCCACATTCTCTCTGATAATTCTGTGTACTGCTTTATTAACAAAACATTCCAGGTGTTGTTAATTTAGATCTACACTTATAATTTCTACACATTTTCCTTTATTTACTATTCCCTGTGTGAAGCACTGCAATTACAGACTTACAAATATTTTTAAAATATAATTCTGTTTTTATACATATTGCTCAAACTTTTCTTTTTACTGTAAGGAAATTGTTGATACAGTAATTTCACCATTTTATTTTACAAACCAGTTCTAAAAAACCTTACTGTTATAGAAATAAAGCTATTTTCTAGTGATGGCTGAGTACAGAAATTACATGAATCTTCATGTAGTTCACATCTGTAAAGGAACAGTGCATATAAGTATTAATGCTTTTGAAGCATTAGGTTTAATAGCATAGGTGAAGTATCCCTTTGAAAATGTGGGTGCTCTTCATCATAAAGAATTATACTTGCACTTCATGCTGGCTTTATGTGAAGTGCAGATGTTGTCAAAGAACTGCCATGGGACTTCTGAGGTTTGTCCCAGTGTCAGTTGTTTTTGAAGGTCTGCCTGCAGCTTTTTGTGTATTGACAACAAAAGCAAATACAAAGAAGCGGAACTACTATTTAACAACAACAGCCCCTCCCCGCTGCCAAAAATACAGTCCTGTAATACTAGTCCTGTAATTCTGCCTCAGCAAGCTCACATTATTTTATTTAACAATTTGAGTATTTCTCAAACACAGTATCTTTGAACTTTTTATGCCTACTTCTGCAAAACTCTATATGCCAAAGTAATCAAGAGATGCTTCTAGCTGCTAATACTACCACCAGAATTATTTAGTCATCAAGCAGTCTACTTACTGCTTCCCTGTTTTACAGAAGATTATTGGACAGGAGCAGAAAAAAAGCTAATTCCCCTCCTCCCTCAGACACTGAAGATTAATGAAAAAGCTCTCCCAGTGTGTAAATGCACTTCAGTAATCCTCTGCCAGGAATGTACATGTCCAGTAAGAATGTGTCAAGGCTGCATGCTCTTCCTACAATGAAACAAACTGGACACACACAACAACCATGTCACCTATGCACAATCATATTAACAAAATTTAGCAGCAGTGGCACATAACAGTGGCACATCAAGTGATTCACAGACACTTAAAACAGTTACATGTACATTTTCTGCCTCATTTTAAGAAAAACATACTGCTCTAAAGAGCTTCAACAACTACTAACAAAAAGTTGAGAACTGCCGTTTTCTGAATTGACAAATATGTGATACTGCCTTTAAATAAAGCATGATTCTAAATATATTCCCATTTTCTCCAAACTTGTAAATAAAAACATAACACAGTAACTCCCTTGAGGAAACACTATATGCCAATGTGCAAGATATAGAGACAAGTACCTTCACATGAAAAAAGTTTTTCAATTCCTTATCTGAGAAATAAATATCAAACCCACTATTCCTCAAATGGAAGCACAAAAAGACTAACGAAGCAAAGGCTCTTCTTGTTGAACAAATGAAACTGTTAAACAGAGCAAGTTCATAGCTCCAGCGTTATCCAACTGGGCTACCACTAAACAGAAACTTGGACTCCAATTCCCAGAAAGAAGCAAGCACCAAGGAAAAGCTCTGAGGCGCTTCCTGCTGTCAGCACTGAGGGGTGGGCTCCATAAACAGAATGAGATATCTTTAATATCTCATACAGGTGGGGAAGGAAAGTGAGATAACTAGAAATACAACCAACCAATCCCCAATATCACTCCATTTTCCTTAGAAAATTTTTAACTACTGAAGACAATTTTCCCCCGCCACGAAACTCTTGGCCAATATGGCCACCACAAAAACCCCACAGCTTTCCAGGAACAAAGGAAAAAACTCATTCAGCCCCAACAGCAAGGGAAGTAACAAGCTATAAATCAGAGTTCTTCCAGAAAAAAAAAAAAAAAAACACAAACACAAAACAACCCCAACATCATTACAGAATGCCGTTTTGGACCCTTGGTCCAGACCAGCAATAAACCATTTTACTAGGGTTCCTCAGCAGCAGTAAAGGTGGTATGTTGTTTCTCACTGACCACCCATCTTTGGAGGAGGGAAAAAGCACTTCTAAGATGTTAAATACATGGCTAGGCTCTGTGATGTTCCATCCTCACAGGATATTTCAAATGCGTTAATATAATTTACACGCTTTATGTTTATAGATGTTCAAGTATTTTGAACCAATCAGCCTGTGCCTGCAGCTTCTTGGTTGTCCACCACAGGCTTCAGCTGAAATATCTGGAATCAATTTTATAACTACAGTGCTGTAAAGTGATAATAAACTTGCATTCTAATTATAAACTCAGTCTTAGATCTAAGTTTTCATTGTCGGTTCTCTCACTCCAATGTGAGAGAATGTGCTTCACACAGTAAAAAGTTAAAACATAAATTACAAGTAATTTTTCTTGAACATCTGATAATTTTGCGTTAGCATTTGCAAAATGGTTGACATATATCTTATTCCATCCATAAAGGTTCAACATCATCTAGTCCTTGTCCTTTTGAGGGTATTTGTTTCCCATTGTTTAGAACATTTGCCACTACTTTAAAACACAGAAAAAATGTGGCATTCACTTGCAGAATTTTTACTGACTCAGTGAACTTACTTAATTTTTAATTGTTAGTCAGTTCATTTCTGCAGTTAAGAAAATTTTACAGACTCCTATTATTCTGCTTTACTCATACCTCCAGTGATGAAATCCATAGGGATTGGAGATGCAGACTGAAAACTCATCACCTCAATAAAGAATGAGGATGAAGCATGAGCTCATTTTTCTTTGTAGTATCAAAGCACTTCATGAATACCAAGAAGGTGGTACCTACTCCTTTCTATTTATACTTGTGATGGTGGCACAGACACAGAGCAGAAAGACTGTTACACTTAACATGCATTTTTTTGTCATAACAGGGATCCTAATATGCAGGCCCTATAAATGTACAAAGAGAAAATGACAATGGCAAGATTTCTAGAAAATACCTTTTTTAATGAGGTTGAAGAGTTTTCAACTGGACAATCTAACAGAAGAATTTAACAAGTGATAGACATGTAGATTATTTGGAAAAAATCCTTTACCGTGAGGGTGGTGAGACAGTGGAACAGGTTGCCTAGAGAAATTGTGGATATCCCATCCCTTCAAGTGTTCAAGGCCAGGCTGAGTGGAGCTCTGAGCAACCTGGTCTGGCAGAAGGTGTGCCTGTTCACAGCAGAGGGATTGGAACTAGATGATCTTTAAAGTCCCTTCCAACCCAATCTATTCTATGATTTGATAATATGTACAAGTATATATCAATATATTTTTAGACCATAACTGTCAGTCCTAAAGAAGCCGTCCACATTCAAGTTTAAATGTCATTATCAAGAGGAGTTCTGCAGCTGCAAGCAGAGAAGCAGAAACAGGTCAGTACTGGCACGTTTGGTACGGGCCTCATCAGTACTACCAGTTGAACTAAATTTACATTGCCCAAAGATCTTGAAGGTCTGGTTGGTGTAAAGACTAACAAGCCTACTATTGCAGAAATATCTGAAGTAAGGACGATGGTTTGGAAAGCATGACATTCAAAAATAAACAAAGAACTTGCTGATTTCAATGTTAAAGTGTTCTTTTATTGAAGTCAACATCTCTGCCTCATTGCTCTATTATTGATTTTGCATTCTGTGTCTAGAAAAGAGGCATGCCTTCTAAGATAAAAGATATACCTCATCTTTTGCACAATCCCACCTTGCCCATTAGTTTGGTAACAACCCACTTCACCGGTTTTCCTTTTTGCCTTGGAACCTATTCCAGAAGTGAAGGAGCATTTCTAGTTTCTAATGGAATTTATGGCTGTCTTTTGACAGGATCATCTTCTGAAGCAGAGAAGGGTCTCAAAGTTTATTTGTACGCTTCCTTATCTGCTTGTATGAGACACAAAGAACTAAAATAAATCAAACATTTCTTTGCATATAGCCTTCCTCAAGGAAAAATAAATGTTCAGTTCTTACGGAACACATCTGAAAAAAATCTTTGCACAGTGCAGACCTTCACACTGCTCTTACAACTCCAAGAAGCAACATAAACCTCAAACTGACACAAATTAATATATTTCCTGTAAGGAAATAAGTGAGTTGAAGTGAGCTCCAACAACTAACATAAACTGGTAAAGTATAGATGTAGGCAGGATGAGCGTACTCCTTATACACCTGCCTGTGGAGTCAAGGGTTTGCAAGCAATACAACTAGCAGTACCACCCAGCTCAAGAACATTGGTCATCCGCAAATTGTCACTGAAATTGACAGCACAGAGGTTCAGTATGTTTTGTCTTTCAGCACCCAATCTCTCCCAGTAGATTATGATTGGTTATTCTACTTAATCCATCAAGACTTACAGCTCAGACTACATGCCTTCCAAATAAACTGAATATATGTTATGCAGATACAAAGGACCAGATCTTACTTTCATTTCCATAAAATAAACTTAAGATGATTTCATGATCCAGTATGTTCATAACCAGGCAGGCCTATCACTCACCCACACTGAAAATGTATCCCAAGAGGTTTCAAACTGTCATACAATTTGTTTGCATATGTGCCAAATACTATCAGCAACTTCCATTAA
Organism: Empidonax traillii; assembly: GCF_003031625.1. Classification (NCBI taxonomy): domain Eukaryota; kingdom Metazoa; phylum Chordata; class Aves; order Passeriformes; family Tyrannidae; genus Empidonax; species Empidonax traillii. The sequence goes on along the minus strand of NW_020955616.1, from coordinate 229,881 downwards.
TTCAACTGAAATGCCATACTAACAATTCTTTTAATATTTAGCTATTCTCTAGAAAATAGTTGGTTATTCTCTAGAAAACAGCTGAAGCGCAAAAGGCCCTCACCTTTTGACGAGCTTTATACTTACTTTGATCAGGACTGTAATCTTCATTTTACATATTTATCCAGCTCAACTTTAATAAATTCAGCTGAAATTTCTGGTAATATATGTAATTTAAGTAACCAAATATTTCTAAAAATACATATAAATATTTTATATCTGAACAAATAACACATTTAGAAATCCAAGATATAATGAACTGGCTCGCCAGACATACAAAAATGTCTGGAATATCAGACACCTTCTTTTTACACTCTGCAAAAACCATTTCACTCAAGAATACTGCAGGGTAAAACCTGTACTTTAATTTGTATTGATCAAAGCCAGCAAAAAGTAGTGCCTACATTATTTTAAATATTTTATTTCTACAAAAGACTTGTTGAAAGATAACCTACCTATGAAAAAAATTTATGCCAGAATTTACAAGTCTGGAATTGACATGCTGAAGTAATCACCCTGTATATCCAACACAAACGCTAAAAAAAACCCAACACAAACGTGATGCAGCAGTCTGAGTCACACTAAGGCACTAAGGTCCCTACAGTAAAATTAAAGAACGTTAGGAATGAGACAGCATTAAAAAGAGGCACAGAAAGACAATGCATATTTCACAAAAATAAAAAAAAAAGGAGAGAAAAACAAAGATAATACAGACTAACGAACATATACACCTTTTAAAAAAGGTCAACATTTAAATGCATTTTCTTTCTCCTCAGGTAACACGATACTAACAGGAAGAAAGGCAGAACTCATTTTGTGCAGTTCTTTGAAAAGACAGATGCAGCGCATGGTAGAAGTGACTGGGAGGATGGGCTTATTTCCACCCTAGCCAATAAGGAAGACCAAATACCTTTGTGCTTGTCCCGTTTATGCTTTAGCTGTGCTGGATGGGGTCTGATTCTGGCTAGAGTCTGTTCTCGATGGTTCATAAAAATAGGACCAGGAAATACAAGGGGGCCTGAGGAGAAACATTTTGCACATGCATAGGAAAGCTCACAAAATGGAAACAGTGTGTTAAACAAAATTCAAATTAAAAGCAATGAAAAAACATAAAGAATAATTATTATATAGTAATCTTCTTTTCTTAAATTCAAAAGGACTTAAAATAAAAGAAAGTTGCCATTTCTTGATAATAAGACCAAATATTTCACAAACAATAAATATCCCACAGTGACAGTTTTACCTGAACCTCTAAGTATGCAACTGTACTCTGAGCAATGGAAATACAACAGACTAAAACTAGAGTAAAATTTGAGAGCAAATATCCATTTTTATTAGATAAAAAGAAGTCTTTATTAGATAAAAAGAATTTAATTATGCCTTACATGGTACAATATTACATTCAAAATACTGATTTGGAGTAATACCATCAGATCAACGCTACATTTAAAAAACGTAACAATAAAAAACTGTTCGTAATTGCTATATTTAAAATGCAGAAGAATCAATTATAAAGAAAACAGCTATCCAAAAACACATGTTCCATTAGGAAAATTTTTCAAATCACATGACTTTTTTTCTTACCTATTTGCTAATTTTGAAATCTATTTATTTTTAAAATATTTTTTCATCTATGTAAAGGTTTTAAAGAGATTTGATTTGAAGAAAACAATGATACCTGTATTTAAAATTTTTTCCAGACCACTTTTTCTTTTTAAAAATCTAAACTTAGGTAGTGATGTATTATGTTTAATTGAGGTTGAGTATATGCACATCATGAAAAAGTGGTTTGTTCCCCTCTGTTTTATAGGTTAAACATGACACCAAAAATTCTTTAGAGGCTTCTCCTTTCAGAAGTCTCAGATTTAATCAAAACCACGAATCAGGAGCAACCAATTCTGTCAAGTGACACTCTCCATTACATGGCTTCCCAAATCCAGTCACTATATGGACTGCAAACAAAAGCCCCCCATACTGGCTTTAAAGTCACACTATAAACAACTTATGTGAAACTTCAAAACCAAATATTCCTCCTCCTGCTGCAACTTCATTGATATTCTCATTCCTCAACTGACCTGTATTAACAAGACCACGTAGACTAACTTTTCATAAAAGCATATTGTCTCAGTTTTCCTGCTATCAGCTTTAGACCACCAAGTCCTTCATTAATACTAAACAGTACAGATAGAAATTTAAAGTTAGGCCAGAGCTTTGCAGCTTTAGAACCTTCAGATGAAGAAACATGTCTTCACACAGCGGAGTTCCGAAATTTTAGCATTAACTTTAAAACCAAAATCAAAAGCGTTTTAAAAATACAGTATTGTCTTGTCCCCCTAGCTCTGAGATTCATACATGTGTTAGATAATATAATGGCCCCAAACCTCTTTAATCATGTTTGTTTCTACATTCAACATAGAGTTTTGGTTCTACTGTAATCATCTGGACTCTTTATCCCAGAATAAGTTGTTATCCTTGTTAATTAAGAACTCCTTCTGATAAACCAAGACCATAATTTGCTTTTGCTTTACCTTCATCTTGCAGATTCTTCCTTCAGTTGTCTTCCTATTGCTCCCACTTTTTAGTCTCCTCTCAATTGGAGTTTCCATTTAATAGATACATTATATATATATTTTTGGCAAACATTACTTTCTACCATGCCACCTGTTGTGTTTAATATTCTATTTTCCACAGTTTAGACAATAAATTACATCCCACTTGGCTTATTACCAAGCTGGAGGAGAAATACTGAGAAGTACACTGAGGCAGACTAGACAAAGCCAAGAAAGGGGAAAGAGACAACTGGCAAGTAGGTTATGAAAGCTAAAAATGTTTGAAGGACAAATGATACAGAGGAAAGGCGAGTGAACAGACAAAAATAAGAAAAAAGTAATGGGACTTACTGAGAAGTTCCTAATGAAATTAAAAGCCCAAGAAATACAGAATGGACAAGGCAATATGACAAAAGTGAAACTCGTATTAAAAAGCTGCAAAAAGAGATGCAAGGACTGCAGGGAATGTGGCTTCAAGTGTGTGGATCTATTTGTGGGTGACTGAACAGAAGAAGTGATCTCTAGATAACTTAGGCAAAAATTCTGAAGTTGTAGAAAAGGCTTGCACAACAAACAGTGCAGGGAGCAAGACACAGTCCTGACGGCAGCCTTTGGCATTTTAGTACTAAGAGCAAAGAGCAGAAAAGAGTATTTCCAAACAGAAGGTAGTGACGTACATTAGCGTGAGTAAAAGAACTACAAGAGATTTGGGGGAGACAGAGCGTTTAGAAAGCATAAGAGGCTGTCAGCTTCAGCATGGTGCTAGAATACAATTGTCATTAGTTTCCAAGCTACTCATGTGAATTGCATGTCCCTAGTCAAGTTGACAATGCTGTACCAATATAACCTTCTGACTGGACAAGATTTCTCTGTTTCTGAATATTCCTAGATACTCTACATTTACCATTATTATGTAAAGAACTTGAATAAAAAATAAAGTTCAATGCAATGCATCTTCATCTCATAATAATTTGTACCCAAATCCATGTAATGCAAATCTGTCACCTTCCTTGGCTTTTCGTGCATGCTAAATTCATAACACCATCATAATATAATAGGAAACATCAACATTTTGATTACTTTGTGAGGTCTGCCTCCTTGGTCATGTGCTGGCAAGATGTAAAGTACCTCCCTGTCCCCCCAAAATAACAACACAGGAAACAGAACACTAGAATAATTCATACAGAGTATATCTGCTCTCTGCTTACATCTGAGGTTGCCTGTACAAAGGGAGCAGAGCTTGGGTACTATGAATTATTTTGGTGGAAAAATTCAGCCATGCATTTGACACTTTGTTCATTTTGTTAGAAAATGCCTGAAGAGTATTCTTTGGACAACTCCCCTAGACGCCTCTAACAGATCTGCATGGGTAATAATAATAATCTATCACTATTCTCAAGTATTTTATAAGTTCAAGTGACAGATCAGCAAAGGGGAGTCACTGGTAGACTACAGACCTGCTATTTTAAATCAGTTGCTATATGATGGAAAATAACATTCACTCTCCCTTGTTTTTTCATAGACTGTTTCCCATAGTTAAGCTTCAAGGTTAAATAACCCTAGACAAGGAAACGTCAAGATTAGCTTTTCTTTCTTGGTCCTGCAAGATTCAGGTCCTTCAAAAAAGACACTGTTTGGCAGTGAATTGAAAGTGTAAAGGAGAAAAATGCACAACCACGAAAGTAATTTCATTTTCTAGAAAATAATTATTTAAATAATTAAATTAATTAAAAAATTAAATAATACAGTGGACTACAGGAAAATGTACGCAATTGATTTCATCCTACATGCACTTATATGCTTTTGCATTTTTGGTCATCGAAGCACTTACGCACTACTGTCAAAGAGATTAATGTTTGATTTTATATTACACATATTTTGATTTCTTCTACTACCTTACTCTAAACAAATGCTATTTGGGAAGCTGTGATTAAAGAAGACTGAAATTATTTATCTCAAATGCTGACTTCTACATCAGTGCACAGAACATAGCAGGCTACCTAAAAAATACTACATGATCACATGTATCAAAGACAAGCAGTATAAATCAAGGTTGCAGAGGAAAGTCCTATGTTTGATCATATCTTCTGTTGCAAAAATCTATTTTTGGCTTCTTGAATCCTTGTAAGAGACAATACATTTCTTTTTTGTGGTGGTGTTTTTTTTTTTTCAGTAATAAAATAGGGAAGTAAAACCCTAATATAGAAAAATAGTTATCTAATACGTGACATAACTATCTAATAGTTATCTAACAGGTGACAAATTTTAAAGAAAAATATTTCAGAAAATAGAATTGGAAACAAATGCTTGGTTTCAGTTCCATTACAAGTGGAAAACGTTATACTGAGATAATGTCCCACCTCTACAGCCTTAAAGAAACTAAAATTTAATATTCCTATGAGGTACAGATAATAGCTATGGAGCATGTTCTTTAAAACTGTATTTTTCAGACTATTAAGTACTAATTTATTTTTAAGTCAGAAATATGCATGGGGAATGTCATTGTGCTGTGCAAGCATTAAAGTTACTTGCAGTTTGCTACTTTTGTTCAAAACATTGAAAATAGAGACAGGATACATGCCTCTTCCTGTAGTCTGAATGCTCTTTTCTACTGATGACTAAATTGTACAAATCAGATGTGGAAGAAAATTATTAAGGCCTTTCAAAGGGAAAGAAGAGGTGGACGCTAGCCACAACAAGCATGCAGGGCAATATGGGAGTAACAGAGATGAGATGGAAGTAGAATGCACAATAATTTGAATTTTCACCCTTTTTCCCTTCTGAATACTTGATTTTGTATATATTGTTAAATAAATGTGAAATATGTACCTCTGTATATAAATACACAAAGTAAATTAAAACAGCAAATATCAGTCAGAACTGTTCTCATAGAGTCTACTGAAAATCTGAGTTCTAAAACTATAATAGAAATATAAACATTTCTACTTTAAAATATCAGTTTTATTAACAATAATCAGCTCTTTCAGAAAGGAATCACAGACTCAAATACAACAACGTAGTTTCACAGAACCATACCTGCTGGTTATTGGGGACAAAAACCTACAGCTTTGTCTTGAAAGCATTCTTAGAAACAAAGTCACGTATGTAAAAAGGTAGAAGATTTTTTGACTGGTTTTTGTTTGTTTAGAGAACTTTGAAACAAATGTAACCCTCAGGTCTTGAAAGCATCAAAATAAATATTTAACTACAGAAAGAAGCTCCACCATTATTTCATATAGAATATTGCATTTTAATAGATATTTCTGCTGTGTATTTAGTTAAATGTTTAGCAATGAACAGATAATAGTGTTACTGACAAACTGATTCCAAGTTCTGAGTGGCTTGTGCAAATCTTAAACAGATTCATAGGATATTTGGCCTATTATGGTAAAACTAATTACTGAATTAACCAAATCGGTTACACTTCAGAAAAATGAAAAAATAGGCAGTCTCAGATAACATTGTCTCAAAACACAGCAGCTTTGACTGAAATTAATCAATTTTCTGTAGGTTCTTTTGTTCTTGCAAGTAGAAAAAGACTGTTGAAAAATAATTTTTCCTTTTCTATAATGGCATCAAAAACTAAATCTTGGTTAACTACACATCAAATCTGCATTTCAGTAACGATCATCTAAAGGTTTTTACATCGTAGTCTGAGAAAGAATAGTAGTGAAGTACCAGTGAAGCATGAGACCATTTATTATCACCATACTAAGAACCATTTCTGTATTTTTTAGCTTATTCATTAAATACAGTTTAAAAAGCTGTTCTCACAGCCTTCTAAGAAAAACCCCTAGTTATCTTCAAATGATAAACTGAAATCTTTGACTATTTCTAAATTCTATTACTTCAAATACCAATCTGAAAAAGTCACAGGAACAGCTTTCAAGATTAGCTCCCCCAGTAAACGCTAATCTTAGGTTCATTACATTAATTGCTCAGTGAGGCCCATAGATTTCTGTAATCCATTAAGGTGTAATTTAATGCCCCCACAGGCAAAAATTTAGTGTTTCACAGGAAAGGAAACATAATCTAACCATGTTCTGACCATTCTAACATACAAAAATTCCTCATTACCACAGAAAACAATGAAGTGCAACTGTTTCCATACTCATCTCTCACTACTCCCATCATGTTCCAAACCAGTTTGAAAAAACAAAAAATTTCACCATATGGTGTATCAGCTCCTTGACTTCTTACCAGAATGACAGTGAAAAGCTGAGATAATTCCATGAATTATCATGTTGAGATACTACGTTTTAGTAGCCATGATGAATACAGTTGACTTTATTTCTGAAAAGGTGATACACCCAACTCAAAAACGTGGAATTGATTTTGTACCCTCTTCACTGCTTCTGTCACAGCCATTAAGCCAGAAGCAGAAAAGCAGTGAATGAAGTAGCTCATTACCACTGTCACAGAATGGAGCAAAACTAGTCACCTGAATATACTGTACATACTTGTTGCACTGAAAAGCACAAAGAAATATAATCAATATTAAGGAACTTTCATGTTTTTTGAAATAATTATTATCCCACATTGAAACACTTCTTTTCCACTGTTAATTTTAAGGTTCTCTTTTTTCACTAAAACAAAACTTCATGAATAGTTGATTCTAAACATAAAAATTATTTACTTATTACAATTCTATGGTAACAAGTGTAATCTAATCCACTGTGACTCATTTCAGGACAAAACCCAGAGAAATCTTCAGAATAAGCACCTAAAATTTCTGAAGTTATTTACCATTCATTTTAGTGCTCCTGAACAGCATATATACAGGTTCCTTACAAAAGTGCCAGGCTACTTGAACAATATTTGAAAAATACATCAACTGGTTGTAATAGTAGCACTGAACTAGGACATTGCAACTGTTAATGACAACTACTTCTACCCAGAACATCTAAATTCATAGTTCATGTTTTTAGGCAAACGAAAATAAAGATGAGCATTCTCATCCTCTTCCATACCTACCAGAGACCATAACTGCCCTCAGGAAGGAGTTAAATGACCGTCATATCTGTAGACATAACCATCACTTTCTCCCTTAATACAAGTGGATCACTAAAATATAGTTCTAAATCAGAGGTCACCATAACAGGAGTAAATATGGAGCTTTGGTAAAGAAGCACAAACAATTAGACCACTTAAAAAATCTGCAGTGTGGAAACCAGTAGATTTCCAGCACTTGTGCTCTTACACCTCTGTCCTAAACTTTACTCCTATTTCAACACATTCAATGGGCAAATGAGCAAGAGGTTTCTTTGTGATTTTTGTTTTATTTGCATGACTGTTTTAGGAATGAAATATTCCTGTATTTACTTAAAAAGCTTTCCTATGTTGAAATGATTACAAAACATTCAATATCTAATGAAAACATTTGTACTGAATGAAGGTCACCACCTGTAACTAAAAAATGAGCAGTAACATTCAGTGATGGTTCCTATTCCTGACTATGATAAACTACACGGTTTGTTTCCCATAAAAAGAACAAAAGACATGCATTAACACACTGCAACCCAGAAATCAAAATCCTGACAAACTGTAGTGTACCTTAAGGAAAGACTCTAACAGAGTTAATCTGGTCGTTAACTGACTAAGCAATGTTTTCAGAAAACTAAAAGGTTGGAACTTGCTTTGGATCTCTAAATAGCTATTTCTTTAGCAAGGATTTCTTCCTTTACATATGCACAAATACTAGAACTTGGGAGAACTAAGCAGCTGGCTTATTCTTTTGACATTAGTATAACCAAGTTTTTTCAGACTACAGAACCTTTTGCACACAAAATCTAGTAGACCATTTAAATGTTCTTGTTTTCTCTTATGAAAAGAGCAGCACCATAAGAGTTGTCAAGAATGGTGTTATTCTTTGCACCAGCTCATGGAAAACTGCAGCATTTGGATGGAGAAGCAAAAAAACCGCAAACTTCTTAACCTGATGATGCAAATCAAGATTATCAAATCAAATACTCATACCTGATCATGTAAATCAGGATGTCTAAGTATTTGTGAAACACTATTCCCAGTTTTATCACATAAGTAATTCTGAATCAAAGCAGGAGACTATTCTCCAACTCTTCCAGCTAGGCATGCGCACTACCTCCTGCAACCACACAACTATAGAATTTCCATGCTCTTTTGATATAATATGAACATGTGCAACAAGCTGGCCAGCAATATCTTTTTACCTACAGTCCCTAATACACTCATAAAACCAAAAATAAAAATACATTCCTGACAGTGTTAACCTGACTTGTATTTTTGTTTGAAACAGATGGCATACAGAAGGGATAAGCTGCTCTGGTTCTACTTCTAACCACAGAAATAGAAGCAAACTTAAATGTTTCTCTGCCACTCTTCTTTTTCTTTTAACTGAAATTTACCTCCTAGATCTGTCACAACTGATGGGCTGAAGAGCAGCACCTTTCAGTAACGTCCAGGCATTCAACAAGGATTTTAAAAAAAATTATTGTTGATATTTGCCAGCAGCATGCAACGGAGTTCCAATATAATCTAAACAAAGGTTTTCTCTCTCCCCCTCACAACTGAAGCTAGCCACTAGATTCAAAGAAAAATAAATATTTCATCATTTTCCATAGGCAGAGACAACTTTAAGCTTTCTCTTCCTTGTTGTTCTTTATTTGTGGTGAAACCAGTAATTTCTTAATGCAAATGAAATAAAGATACAATTTGCACCAAAAGATTCAGTGGCATAGAGTCTAGGAACTAAGCTGGATCACAAGGCGCATTTTGTGTTTGAATCAAACCAGTATCTAATTCATTGAAGAAGAATCAAAATGGTATTTACCAAGACAGCAGGAACTTGAAGATCATAATGTCCCCATAAGTTGTTATTCTTCTCAACACACAATAATTTTACCAATCACATCATCATTCTTCACAAAAATATTACAGTTTCTATCAGTCTAGATCACTCAACTTTATTATTTGCCAGATTGAGACATTGAGCTATTTTAAAACAACAAGAAAAGTACTGAAAACCTGTTAAGGTACATACTGTTTGTGTGGAAAATCAACACTAAGGTAGATAATCCATAAAAAAATCTTGAAAAGTGGCAGCATTTTGTTTTTTGATTCAATTTGTGTCAAAATTTTCATGCTATGCAAGTACAGAAAAGATAATTTTATAAAAGAAATTTTGCTTACCATAATACAACAGAAATTAAAAAATTTATTATAGTAATTAAATAATTCATATATAGGTTAATTGCACTGAACAGGCTTCCAGTCTTTTCATCTCTTCATATAAAAACATTTTGGAATCTACATATTAAAAAACTATTACTCAATCAGAAAATAGCAAAAAAAAAAAATTGACTTGCAAAAGTGATATAAAATCCTCTTCACCACTATAATTCCGATTCTTATGTGTAGACTTTGTTAAACATATAGCTTTTTTCCAATTTTCTAAAAGCACGCTAGATAACATAAGTTAGCCATTTAGAATCTGATTTTAGTTTGATTACTGTACTGCCTCACTGGAAGAAGACTATTTTCATTCCTAGAAAGCAGACTAAGAAGTTTCTTAAGCTATTCAAGCCTCTTCTCAAGAAGTCACTTACCTCTTCCCTCTTCCAATCTATGTCTCCTATTCACACGTTGTCGCTTTTCTTCTTGTCGTAACTGAAGGTGTTCCTCAATATTAACTCCAGGAACAGGGACAGCTAAATAGATTAAGAAAATAAAATATGTAAAACTATGTTTAAGACTGTTATGACGGCAATAAACCCCAGAAGTTATGAAGTAAACGAAAACTGAAACCTACTTACTAGCTGCTCTTTACATAGGTCTGACAAAAATGAAAGGATTTAAGTAAATTTGGAGAAGTTTTAGGCTTTATTTCCTAATTTCCTAGTTTTCCTGAATCTGGCAATTCCAGCATCACTGAGCAGTACTTAATAAAGATATGTATATGCCTAAGTACTAAGTTATGTGTTGTCACAGTTATTTCAATTCTCCCCTAAATAGTTTCAGAAAGTGTCATGATTAAACCCAGCCCAAAATCATTTATATTCCTAAAATGTTTCATATGAATCAGCCCTTTTTTGGTTTAAGAATGCTCAAGTCCTGATAAAAACATTTTAGAAAAATTTTCACATACCAGAAAGGACAAGAACAACTTTGCAGTATCAACATTAGTATCATAAGAGCACAGGGCACAAAGTGGCGCAGATATCTATAATAAGGGTGAGCTTAAAACATTTCACATAACAGAATGATCCCATTTTGATACATAACCAACAAATAAATCTGACTGAGAAGCTCCTCTTTATACATTTTAACAATATTATACTAAAATTACCCTGTAATAATAAAGTACGTAAACTAACGTACTGAGGAGAAAAAAGGTGCAGTAAGAAAGAATTAAAAGTCATCTTGCTAATTTTGTATCACTTACCCAGCAAGAGATCTAAAGGTATCATCTCCTTTACAGCATCAAGGATTCCTCTTTGCCTTGCTTCCTGGCCATCCAGTTCTCTAGCACATGCCTTGCAGCACCCACATACGGCACAGCCTGACTCACCTGAGCCACAACCACAGATTCTGCAGCAAACAGAGTTGTTTTATTACTATCTTTTATTTTCATGCATCACTGATGCCTTGGTAATTAAAACATACATTATTAGTTTGCTCTATCTGGGGACATGTAAGTTTTCCTGAGAAAAACAGAAAGGATTGCTGTTGCATGATGCCAGGACCGTACGCTGACCATACACTGAATTGACTTCTCAGCATTAACTTCTCTTCATTTAATTTAATGTATACCACGTGAAAAAAATGAACAAGGAAACAATAACCACACAAAATGCTGAAGTAGTAATGGTGGTATGTAAAGCAGTGGCCCTTTATGTAGCTCAACTCAGAAGTAATAGATAAAAGCAACTGGAACAGCAAGATAAAAAACTTCCATCAAAGAACGAAGAAAGGTTATCCTGAGCCAGCAGCTCTGTCAAGAGACAGATTTATATTGGTGCTCATATCCAACAGCTCCTAGTAGAGAACTATATGCTAAAGTAAAAATGTGTATTTAAAACTAAATCACCTACCAGCTATTTACAAAAAATTTAATGTATTTCTGATTTTAAAAGAACATTCTCTTTTTAGCTATAATGTTACTTTAAATTTTAGTTTAAAATACATCAACTCAATTTACACTCAACACAGGCTTTAGCCACTCAACTTGCTGCATCATGCACATTTCCACACATTAGCTTACCCTCCAGGTACTCTGTCAGGACGCCCACTACTAACACAGCTAGCTCCATAGCCTGTGCAATCCCCACATACAGTGCACACCATACACTGCTCCAGTTTCCATTTATGCATGCCTGGAGGACACATCATGGACTTCTCGTCTTTTTCATCCAGTTCCTCCTCCAGGTCTTCATCCATCGCTGTCGCCATGTTCTCAACTCCAAAACCTAATTAAGATATTGAAACAAGAAGTAGTTGTTTTCGAACATTCAGTTCTGTGGAGAAAGATGTAGACTTGCATTCATGCCCTGTTTAAGCAAATGACAGCCTCAAGATTGAATGCAAACAAGGAAAGGTAGAAATTGTTTTCTTACTAAGACAGTGGCACATAGCAAGACAAAGAGGATGTGGTTTGGTTTTGCTCATTCATTTTAAAGAAAAACTTTTCTATTGACAAAAAGTAATTAAGTTCTGTTCTTTGTGTTTTAGGTTTTTTTTTAAATTTTTTTAAACGTTACTACATTTATTAGTATGTGTAGAACACCCAATACCTGAAAGTTGAAGTGAAAGCATTCATGTCTGTTTGGTTTTTTTAAGCATATTGTATTTACTTAATTAGTACTGGAATTAAATTTTATAATAAAATGTTTAGTTTTGTTTTCACATGGGATATTTTGCAGCACACAAAACAAAAGGAAAAATCTAGGTCCCATACCTTTTCCTCCCTGGCTCATGGAGCCTGTGTCTCGTCCGCACTGTCCTTTATTATTTACACCAAATGTCCAAACTTCCCCATTCTTCATTAACACACAGGTGTGAGCTTTGCCCATGGCTACTTGAGTCACAAAATGGCCTTTCAAATCTGTTACTAAACCTGGAAGACAAAAAACACTTGAGTGGCAAATTGAACTTTCTAGCCTAGAAGGAAACTCAATGATAAAACAAAATTGCTAGTGGATACAGACAATTTCAAAAAGAATGTCAAGGAAGAAAACTAACAGATATAAAAAATCAAGTGCTAGAATTAAAAGGAGAATTAGGACTAGGCCACTTGTGCTGCAAAGAAAGAAAAGCCAAAAGCAAACCTAATCCTGCTGCAAATCACTTGTTCTGAAAAACAATACTAAAGGATATATGTAAGGCCACTGGAGTTTATTTCATTAATATTTTACTTAGAATGACATGTACTCAATTACCTGATGCTTTATGAGCAGAGAAACATATAAGGTCTGGTTTCTGGCAGACTTTGTTTGTAGGAAAACATGCCTCATTTCTCTGACTTTCCCAGTGTGGCCTTCTAGTGTCAGATTAATACAGCAAGAGATTTTATTTCTTTTTCTTTACAGTGGAAGCATTAATTTAGGTAATTGTCACCACCACTGCTAAGTATTTTTACAGAACTCAAGGAAACTTGTCTTCTCTTTCTACCTTTCTGTCATATTGGTCTCAATCAGAGGCAAATCAAATAGATGAGTAAGAAACAAAGAACATTTTCACAGGTTAAAAACTACCACACTAATTTCAGCTAGTCTAGTTGAGAAGTAATTTAAAAGACAAATATTAACTTACTTGTACTATCAGAGTAAATGGCATCTTTTCCAAACATGTAGAGTTCTCCATCTTTTGAAATTACAGAACTGCTTCCATTATTACACGCTGTAGATATGACAATCTTTCCTTCCATTTTAATAATTTTTTTAGGCTTATATGGTTTTGACTGCCGTCTGCTTTTAGCTTTAAATATATAAATAATAAGTTACAAATCATTCTACCAAAAAAAACCACTCCCAACAACAAAAACAAAGGCACAGTAACATTGTTCATATAATTAGGAGTTAGCTTTCAGACTGATACTGAAAAAAGGAAAAAAACCAAACAAAATCAACCAAACAAAAACCCAAAAACAAACACCCCCCTCCTAACTATATGTACCATCTCCTAGTTTAATTTTTATTGGATTATACTGGTTCCTCTAAAAAATTCAATGGCAAGCAAAGTCATGATTAGATAAACATCTTTCATGAATGGTTTTCCAAGTATTTGAAAACTATTATTATTATTATTATTATTATTATTATTAATTAATCTACCACAACATAACAGAACAACCTGTTTCCTAAAAGGAAGTGTTTAATTTAATATCACAGCAGATCACACCTTTAAGGCACCTAAAGCTTTGTCTTAAAATTCAACCTCAACATACAACTTCAGAGATCAAAAGTAGGAAATTTGTTAATTTTTTATTGAAGAGGCATTTATTAGTCTGAAGATCAAATTAATATGTCTTCTCTTATGTCTAAAGAATTCTGCTTGATCAAGGCACAGAAGATCATGCTTCTACAATTTCTAATCCATGTACCTCTCCATTAGTTGGCAAAAAAAAAAAAAAAAAAAAAAAATCCGAAGTTCAATAAAACATCAACAAAGAGGCAAAAGTTTAGCTTGTCAGTTTTTCAAAGCCCCAGGCAGACAGCATGGCCTCTTGACCAAACTTATGACTGCCTTTGCTAAGGACAACTGTAAAATAGTACTCCCACCACACAGTCCAAACTGCGGTAAAACAGAGACCAACTTCTGCAGCTGGGAGAGGCAATGGCACTGGTTGTCAGGATCTGTGGCTGGTGTAAAATGCAGCCCAGATGACATGTTTACATATTCTTTGAAAAGGTTCAAAGTCTTCAAATTAAAGAGTAGTTAAGAGGCTCTTATCAACCATTGGTCAAGCAAGCGATGATACATACTCGATTCACCATCCTCTCCTTTACTAGCAGAACCTGTGAAGAATATGCTTCCATCCTCAGCAACAAGTAAAGCATGTGAGCCATCATGTCCAACAGAAAACTGAATAATCTTTGGAGATTTTGTGATGGGGAGTTCAACCCATTTGCCAGCTGAAGGGCCACCTTGTTTGATTCCAAGGCTCTGATATTTGCCAGTATAATAAATCTAGGAAAAAATAGTTTATCATTTTCAGTTATGCCACAGCACTTCAATCTTATATAATTTTTAAAGTTAAATTGTTTTAAAATCCTGTCATTTCAAACCACATAACTTTTCCTGACTTTGTTTGCACTATTTCAATGTCTTTATCCTAAACCTATCAATTTTTACTTAGTGGGGGAAACATTCTGATTAGAATCTCCCTGTTTTGAAATGTGCTTTCTACTGAGCCACGGAGTCAGTTTCCTTATATAATTGTTTGGCTAGATGAGTTGAACACTGTTTGTGGGAAGTTAAGAGAAGGTAAAATTTGCAAAGGTGCTAACACATTTCTAGACAAAGGGTAATTTTTTCCCCCCCAAGTCTAAAACAAAGCCCTTCACTGTAAGACTGACAGTAGAAATTCCTGTAAATTCAAGCCATGGATTTCTGAACGGTTCCAACTATCTGTTTATGGGTTTTGCATTTCAGCCTTTAAAGTGGGCTCTGAAAAATGTTTTTAAATACAGTCATAGACATTCACTCTAACATACTGAAAAGGCAAAAACAAATTACGGAAAATAATAATCAGAAACCACAAAAATCTATCAGTGCAATTTGCTATTCATTACAGAACATTTTCAGTACCTTTCCACTAGCAGTTTTCATCAGTGCAAACTCTCTTCCAGCACCAAGGACAGCTGATTCCTCATCAAACCCTGTACCTGGGCAAGTAAGACTGAGTTAAGTGGATGGTTTAATCAGGCAGTTTCTAGACCAGCTACCTACCCAACTGTGCCAGGGACAGTTTGTCATAACAAATTATCTAAGAAAGCTACAAGTGAAACAAAATTTTGCTGCCACAAGAAGGCTTACTGAACTAGACTTCGTAGAGTTGCTTAAAGAGGAAAAAATAACACATAAGAACAACTGCAGCTGGTCAGTTGAAAGGTCCACGTAGACAAGGATGCTTTGGTTCTGACAGCCAAAAATAGACACCTAACAGAGCAAAAATACCTCAAAGCAAAGGCCAAGTGATATTTTTTCCAAAATACTTTTACAGATACTAACAGTTCTTCATCTCAAATTCTGATGCAAGTATTTTTCAATCTATTTCTTTTCCATTAATCCATCCAGTTGTCTTTTCACTTGTTGACTTTGACCCACAGCAAGGAGTTTCCCAGCTTAACTACTTGTTATACAAGGAGTACTATAAAGTCCAAGTTTCAAACTACATATTTATTATAAAAATAAAGGAAAATACTGGAAAACCATGGATAGTGCTACAGAGAGAAAGGTGGTTCAAAATGCATGTATGGATTTGACTGAGTCAAGTAACACTTAAGCAGTTTCACACCCATTGTACCTCTCCACGTGTTTATAATGGAGCTATACCTTCCTGTAGGTAATAAGAGACAAAGGCAAGAGCAGTGTTTCAGCTCTATTGTTTGAATTACCAGGTTTGCTATTAACCTTCAAAGAAGAGGACTTACTGATAATGTGCAAATCTTTCTCCAGATCAAACAATGAGATACCACAGGCATGTAAGCATTTTCTTGCAAGCTTAAGCTGCAGTTCTTGTTGCAGTACTGGCTCAGTACTTGTGGCGAATATCCGCACTACAAAGCCATCCTGCAATAAATACAAAAATATACTTTATAGTGCATAATAAATGCATTAATTTACTTTTCAAATCACAAGTGCACACGTATAATACTATTTCAGAGTAAACTGTCAGGGGACACATTGATAAAATAACATTTATTATAAAATAACATTACAGAGGAGAAAAGAAGAAAGTGGCAAACAGGACAAGGTGAAATAAGTACCTGACATACCTTAAGCATATATTGAGTTCAATGAAAATGCTATGAACACTATGAAAATAGTTAATTGCTATAGAAATAATTAACTCTGAAACTCACAATAGTAATCTTACTTGCATAAATATTTACATCTAAATTTTAAGCCCTTAATTTCTCCTGATTTGGAACCCAAAATTCTGCATGCAGAGTGACTCCTGTAGAGAGTAGCTAAACCAGTTTTCTGTTTACAAGTGCAGATGGAGTTCTTCCATTAGGAGGGAAATGAATTAATCTTCCTTTTCTCATAGTTGTATGTCTGGCATCTTTTGACAACCCAATCTCACCCCATCCCTGCCCCATCCTTTTTTTACAGCTTTCTAAGTATCAAAAACCAATTCAGAACTAAGACTGTAGTAACTGTCTGCATAAAAAACATACAACAATCACAATGTAGTAGAAGCACTTCTTAGGGCTTCCACAGTTTTGGCCAACAGGCAATTTTCATACAAAATCTATTGGAATGTAGTATATTTAATCTCTCTTCTGTTAAAACTGGCTGAAATTCCCCAACAAGTTCCAAAGCAATCACATAAAACTGATCTAGGAAAAAAATTATAATTAACCTCTACAAAGCTTATGGTCCAGAGATCCTCTAGACTAACATGTTAAAAAGATATTATTCCATGTATAACATTTTTTCCCCAAAAGAACAGTCAAGTTTTTCTTAAAACTTATCTGAAAAATAAAAAGCCTGAGAAATCCATCATAAATCAGAATCTTGTGAATAAATACCAAAATACTGCTTCTTTATGCACAAATATGGCAGTTTCTCATTATTTCTAGTTACATGGATTTCTTCCTTAGTTGTGTTCGTAAAGAAAAAGCCAAACATTAAGGAAAAAGGAAGCTAGAAATATGGTAAAGTAAAAAAATTCAGTTGAGAGAAAATCAGTCTAGCCATCATATGCAAAACTTACATCTCTAGATGCTGCTATCTGATTAATATATTCTCCATCAGTGAAAAGGATATTCTGCCCTTCAGTATGACAATCTGTGAGAGGAAAATGAAGTGCACTGCATCAGTTTATATTAGCATACACACACACACTTGTCTCTGCTTTTATCTAATTCATTCTTACTACAATCAGATTATGAGAGTTCTAGTTTGTCTACAGTGAGATCATACCGTTCTGCTAATGTAATATTTTACACTGGAATCTCCTGTCTCACCGAAACCATATAATACTCCTTAGTTACTATAAGAGTTATTACAGAACTTTCCATTGTATGCAATGTAAGTGGTTACACTCCCATATCTAACGTCAAAAAAAAAAAAAGCATTTAGTATTCACTTGTAAGTTTTAACAGAACTAAATTCTAATTTTTTAAGACTGTTAAGTCCTTTCCCAGAGATCGTTTTTATACATAAGGGCCATTATCTTTAAAGAAATGTTTCCTCAGTCCAGCATATAAAACCTACAGGAAAAAAAAGGAATAAAACTTTCCACAATTTATCTCATTTTTCATCACTAAAAAATTTCACTAAACTAATAACTGAAAATCTAGGGGGGCTTGAAAACTATAAAGCATATACTTGAATACATCACACATTTATTTCAAATAGGTCAGCCAATTCCAAGAAAAAAAGGTAGGAAAAGAATTCTACCCAAATTAGGAGAAAAAAGACCACTTTCTCTGTAAGTTTAAACATATGTCCCTAATACCATTTCTTCTTCCCTTCCTGATCTGTTGACAGAATTATGAACAAAGAGATTGATGTTACTTGGTTTTTAAGGTGCCTGTCTCATGGATTACACATAGGAAAGAGACCTCTTCCAAAAATACTACAGGACAGCTACTTCACACTCCAAAGTGTTCATAACCTGAACAAAGATCCAATCTCAGTCATTTTAACTACTAAATATAATGTTAAATAAAGCACATTTTCTAGCATAACTAGCAAGTTTGCTATTTTTTTGCTACCTAGCTGTGCATTAAAAAATAATACAGCTGAAAACACCCCACAGTATTTAGAAACCCATAAACTTGTTTACTTTTTCCTGCTATACTGCCCTGACCAATACAGTGTCTTACCAGGAATCAAATATGCATTAGATAACCCTCTATAATTCTCTCATCTTTTAGCAAAGTACCTAAAATAGACAACCTTCACCTTAGCGCAGACCCAGGTATGAATCACAGAGGGTATGCAGCAAGCAGGATGGAGAAGGGCAGATATACTGAAGTTTGATATACTGCTCTCCCAAAAACAATCTCAGATTTAACAACCAACGCTAATTCATATTACTAATTCTCTATGCTGCAAAATTATATCAGTGATAAAACAAAAGAAATTTCAAAAACTTGACATGCAGTTCCAAAAATATCTAAATGATATTTCTCAAAAGGTTACAGAAAGTTGGTAAGTATTTAGATTCCTTGAATGACTGAAAATTACATGTTCACACAAGCAGAACAGTTACGGAAATGGCACATTCTGACCACCAGTGGGTCCATATTATACTGTTTAGCCCATCGCTTGAATCATTCAAGAAGAGGCGAGTTTCCCAGTAAACATTTTTGGGGGTTGGTCATATGTTTGGTAGATGTGTTCAAAGAGGAAATCTGGAACAGGGATGCTTTTTTGTTTTAAATACATGTTCTCCAGAAGACTTCCTAAAAATCAGCACTTTTAACATCCAGGCCCAACATTAAATATCAAATTAATGAAGAGAGTATAAAATGGAAGGCAAATGGAGTATCTGCAAAAACTAGGACAGCATAGTGTTCTCAGCTAACATGGAACTTGATAATAATTATGTTACAAATGGTAACACTATTAAGGACCTCAAAGGACCCTACTGGTTGAAGAAGCTGCCCTGAGATGAAGAAAGTTGAAAAACCACCCGAAAAGTCATTTTGTCAGGCCCTTGAATATGCTGTCACTGAAATTTCTAATACAGCCCCACAAAGAACAAGAGCACCTTAGACAGACATTCAAGCTTTAAGGATGTGCAGAAAGTTGCCTGGATTAGACTACACATTCATAATTCATTTAAAAAATTACTTTTTGCGTTTCAAAGACAAAAATCGTTAGAGAATTTTTCTGAGGATTCAGTCATTGGTTTCTTATTTATGTTAGGATGAAACAAAATCTTTCTTCTGATTATAGAATAAACCTATAATTGTTTGATCAACAGGTATTCTTGTGTCCTTCTACTATTTATGTGAGTGGCTAAGAACAGATGTGTTCCACTAGGAGGCCATTAAAGCATGTTCCAGGAACTTCCTCATTCTCTAAATAGAGACTGAAGTTATGAGGCTTCCTCTGAAAAAAGCCAACAAAATGAAACAAAACAAAACAACAAAACAAAACACTCTACCAAAACAAAAACAAACCTAAAATAAATCCCCAAACATATAAAGCAAAACCCACCACCAATACAAACATCACAAGTATGGTCCATCTGTGTTCATTAACTGCCTTGGCTTTTTGGATAGATTTTTACTTATATTAAAAACCAAACTGTTTTGTTCACAGTTTATAACTACCCACCTTTAAGAGATCCTGGAAACAAAGACATATGAGAGCCAAATGCTCAAAGTTCAAATGGGGAAGAAATAAAGATTTTTAAGAAGGAATTTAAGCTCATCTTTAAATTAAGATGAACACACATTCTAAAATGTTGCAGTATTCTTCCAATACTTGGAATAAGATGCAAGGTCTCTAAGTGAAATACTGCAGCTGGTCCAATGCACTATAGTAATAAAAAAAGAAATCTCTGTGATCTCTAAATCTCAGTTTCTCTTCTGCTTGCCTGAAAATATATATAGCATGCAAATAGTAAGCTATAACCAACTTCTCACATCTGGATGGTCTTACCTGGCAGAGCAACTGTACCGTCTTGTTCCAAAGTTTCAGGGTTTATTCTTACGGCTGTCATACTGTGATTACTCGCATCTCTATATAATAAATAACCCTGGTAAGAGTAAAAATATATATATTGGTATGAAAATATTCTTAAATACATCAACAGGTATTGTTAAAAGGGAAAAAACTGCAACCATTATTTTAGGTATTGCTTTAAAATTTTGGAAGACTTTTATGTCATATTTGCTTCATTTTGATAATCTTTTGGGTACAGTCACTGTGTGGGTTCCATACACCTGTACAAGCATTCAAAAAACATCACATACATTTATAGTTACGTACAGAATGTCCAAACATGTGAAACCACATGAATCCTATGCCTTTCCAAACTGATAAAACAGTCTCCAGAAGAAATGTACCCACACACATTTGTGTTGTGCCAGTATACCTTCTGGTGATCTGTTTTAACACTAAATAAAACCAGATTTCACATATGTGTACATATATATATATACACACACACGATAAGTGTAATTATAGAACATGTATTTGTAATGAAGAATTTCACTTCAGAAGCGTGGCAAGGAATATATTTAAAATCACAATGGGACAATGAGATCACAAGTTAATAGTAAATATACAAAAAAAATTGCTCACAAGTTAAAAAATTAAGTAAATTCCCTAGTCTCTGAAAAATAATTTTTTTGAATGTTTTGAGGGATTTTTATAATGAATAACAAAGGTATAAGAAAAGGTGGTTGATATTCTGGAAACTGACTAAATCTAAAAAACAAACCATCCAAATATTGTTAACTCCGCAGCAGCAACATCCACAATTATCTCTAGTTATTGTTCATACAAGCTCAATCCTCCCCCAATGAGAACAGCATTTCCTTATTTTACTGCAAATGTTTTAAAGTCAATTTGTTTTCCTAAACAGATATTTCAAATATTTTTTACACTACTTTGTTGCAACACCACACTTTTACATCCGCTGACATTCATTCAAAAAGCAGACATCAAGTGACTGTACAATCCATAAACTGATGTGTTAAATCATCATATATTGAGGAAGTCTTCACAGTGACTACACAAGAACACTTCATTACTCCCTTCTATATGCCAGTACAATCAGATGTTCCCCATCTTCCACAATTTAAAAGTCATTCATGTTTTTTATAACTAAAGCCAAAGGAATGATAAAATATCCATGCAACCTTACTCAAAGCCAAGGTCTACCTAAATTACTCATGAGGGATAGGGAGGGCCACATGTTTTATATTTTAAGTATTCACCTACCTGAGCATAGCCTAACCAAGACTTTTTTTCTTTTCTGTTTTTGATGCGGGATGTAGAATTGTATATATGGCCCTGAAAAGCAAAAAACTCCAATCATTTAACAAACACCAGAGTCAAAACTTAATACACAATAATTTACCATCTGAATAACAATGTCTTCAACATACTGTGAAAACTCCAACAAAATGCTGTCAAATTCTCATAGAAATCATCAGAAAACTTAAACTGTAAAAGTGATCATTAATAAGCTATTTAAGATTCTCCATGGGAACAGGACATCATAAAAGTTAAATTATTAACTGTCACTCATCAGATGAGAAATAATCACATTACCCTCACTGTCCCGCTATATCCAGAGCCAATTTTGTAAAGTCCATCTTTACATAAGAGATAGAGGAAAAAACCATCACTCTGAAGTAGGCACTGGTCATCTTCATCTACAGATATTTCTTTCAATGGCCACTTGTGCATCAAGGCTGCCTTCTTTATCCCATTACTGAACCAGTCCTGGATTTGGATTTTGCCCACCAGAACTGCCTGTACACTCCGCTGAAGAGAATTTAAAATGGTTGGCACCTAAAGGGTAAAAGAAATAGTGAGTGAAAAACAAGACTATTTTTTGAATGCTGTATTTTCTGTTCTATCTCCAACTCAAGAGAGACAAAGAAATACCTACTCATCTCGAAAACAGTGAGGGGGAAAAAAGCTAACTGAATTAAACAACAGATCTTCTCAGAACTCACGAGAAGTACTCATTTACATAAATTCCCAGAAACAGAGAAGTTTTAGTGCAAGACCTGAATAGTCTGACAAGCATGGCTGCCATTATTGGTGAGGATTGCAGAGATTGCTTGCAATGTTCTTCCTGTCTCTCCCCATGCAGCTACCAAACTGAAGAGGCAAGCGCAGGAAAGTGCTGTCAAGGACTGTCCTGTACTGTCATTCATTCCCGTGCTACGGACAGTTATTTCCAGAAGCAGCTGGAACAGGGATTCTGCAGACAAAACACAGCCATTAAACAGATGAGTCAAAATCATACAAAACAATTTGACAGTCAATAAGCAATTCAACTTAGAAAATACATGACACATCTTTCTTCAGCCATTATGTTTAGCCCTAATTTCAGACAGAAAATAAAGCGTCACAATCAAGTAGACCTAAAATACCTTTAACTTTTCATTCTTCTTCAGTCGGAAAATGTCAAGCCTTGATAATCACCATGGCCAAAGAAGAAAAACTACAAGTCTTCTGTCACAGCGGAACACATTAACAAGAAAAGAGCCAGGAGTTATCTGACCTGCCTATTCAGTCTACCTCATCACTTAACTGATGTGCAGGTCTTGACCAAACTTCTCTACTTTTTTCTGACTCTTACCCATGTTGAAGCACAACCCTTTTCACGGAAATGAGCATTTCAAATCAAAGCTTGAAAATTATTTTGATTGTATGCCTCTATTCAAGCATATATGTTTAGTGGCTGAACATCTGTAGCAATCCAGGTGTGAACAGAAATCCACCTCAGTTTTGTTGACAGCAGATAGAAATAATCATGAAGGCAGATATCAAAAAGTATTCTTTGAAGCTTTTTAATACTCTGTGCATTAGTATAAAAATAAAAACTTCCTATAGCAAATTACAATGAGTCTTTGGAAATGGAATACTGTGAAGTCATAAAATATGGAAAAAATACATAAAGTCTAAAAGTATTTTTAAAATTATTTTTAACAACATATGCTACAACTTAGCCTTCCCTGTGGTTCTATAAACTAGTAAAAATTATGAATCAACAAAAGATAATTGGATTTTAACTTAAAGGACATAATCAATCATGCATGCAAATGCATCAGGAGTTCAACTTGTATTTTCAATATCAATAAAAAACAAAATTAATTTTCAGGGAAGTTTTTGGATGGTCAGAGGAAATACAAAGAAAAATTCTTGCACTCTGCTTAGCACATAAATTACAATGTTAAATATCTAAGCTACAGATTAGCTCTCTGCACTGGTGCAGCCTCACCCTGAATATTGTGTGCGGTTTTGGTCACCTCAGTATAAGAAAGATATTAAGTCATTATAGATTGTCCAAAGGAGGGCAACAAAGACGGTGAAGAGCCTTGAGGGGAAGCTGTATGAGGAGCAGCTGAGGTCACTTGGTGTGTTCAGCCTGGAGGAGACTGAGGGAGGAGACCTCACTGCAGTCTAAAACTTCCTCGTGAGGGGAAGAGGAGGGGCAGGCACTGATCTCTTCTCTGTGGTGACCACTGACAGAACCTGAGTGAACTTCCTGAAATTGTGTCAGGGGAGGCTCAGGTTGGATATCAGAAAGCGATTAATCTAGAGGGTGGCTAAATGCTGGAACAGGTTCCCCAAGTAAGTGGTCACAGCACCAAGCCAACAGAGTTTGACAAGCGTTTGGACAATATTCTCGGGCACATGGTGTGACTCCTGGAGATGGTCTGTGCAGGGTCAGGAGTTGGACTCGCTGACTTTGTAGGTCCCTTCCAGCTCGGCATATTCTGTGATTTTGTGATTACAACAGCAGATTGCAAGAGAAGCCCACTCTAGAACTATATTCTGTCCAATAACACCAAGTATTTTATGCTTCAGTAAGATAAGTGAATCGCATGATTCAGTGAAACTCTGCATATGCACCTTTTACATGTTCTAGAAATGATTAATGCTGAGGAAGTACTGGGTACATGCATCAGAGTGAGTTTACATTCCAGAATCAAGTCCATCAGTCGAGAACAAGCATATTACTATCTCACAAATACTTGATAGAAATCATTTTCTTCTGTCCAAGACAAAACTCATGTATGCTAATACAAAAACAGTAATAGATAGATATTACCTAGGACTTCAGGGGGCTCTGACTGCAGGCCTTCTGGTTGCTGACCTTGGAGCACATTAAGTAGGGCTTGTAGGCTCCTGAGACACAAGGATGGATGAGAAAATCTTGTCTCCTTTATCAGTTCAAAGACTTCACATAGTCCAACTTCGATGATCTAAGGAAGTACAGATTTTTCAGAATAGCTGTTAATATAATGTTTTTACATCTTCATCAATAAAGGTATATCCCAATGTACACTGAACAAGACAGTTACTCAAACCAAAAAAAAAAAAAAAAAAAAAAAAAAAAAAAAAAAAAAAAAAAAAAAAAAAAAAANAGAATACAGTGATAATTCAAATGAGAATCAAAATCAACTGTACTAGCAAATATTAAACAGAAGGTAGCCATTATATGAAAGAGCATATCTAAGCAGAGTAATAAATTTTTTGAAAAAATGAGGAAACTTAAAATTTTTTTGCACAATATAAGACAAACTGTGTCTCTGAGCCCTTCTTATTTCTATCCAGTTCACCCTTTCTTAGACAGACCTCTTTATCCTTGCTCATTAATGTGAACCAGCAAGCTAGAATTGGCTTGCAATCTGGCTTCACAACTTGAATAACAATACATTTGACAGCTGATATTGGCAGCTCTAGCACTTTCCCCTCCAAAGCCTCGGAGATTAGTTTTTATATTGTGACAAAAACAAAGATTAACTGTTTGTCACTAAAACTCCATATGTACTCATCACAGACATGCATTAAGTGAACTAATAGAACATGTGCAAAAGTGCTGTTATAGCCACTCCTAACTTTCCCTTTTAGAATTCCTGAATATTCTGAGATTATAATTATGCTTCCCTCCACTACTCTCTTTCATCTCCTTCTCAAATTCCGTATGTAAAAACAATGAGGATGAATAAAAAGAAAGCAGGGTTAGCTCTTTTTTATAAGCAACCATATCTTCAAAACTTCACTACCTGTTTTGGTCAGGAGCTGTTTAGAGTATTTAACATAGATTCACTCTTGAGTAAAATCTAAGGAAAAGACTGAAATGTGAAAATAAATAATGTTGTTAATGGAACTGCCACTAATGCTTAAAACACATCTGACAGTCAGCTACAAGTTCTACTGGATGCCTGTAATTTTGCTACCATTCAATTTATTTTGATTCCAGTCTTTCAGAAAATATTTTACCACCTGTTTCTATTTTGGAGGAAGAATAAAAACATAATCAAATCAAGTCTTCAACATGCAACACCAATTTTCCAGCAAATTACACCTTACATTTCACATCTTCAATGGATTGGTGGGGAAACACATGCATGGAACCTACTGGGGAAAAAAATGTCAACAAAATAATGGCACAGATGTTTTTTCCAGGATCCAAAACTCACCGTCATCTTGCAGGCTAAAAAATAAAATACCCTGTAGTACATTTTTAGAAATTCACTTTCTTTTCAGTTATATTATCTTTGAGAGAAACTGAGAAGTTTATTTTATGCTTCCCAATCATCAAACAGAAGACCTCATCTAGGAGCTGACAGTTGGAGGAGAGGCAGTTGGAGGAAGCAGAGAACATAATGCAGTGGAGAAAATCATTTGGTGAACTTCCATTACAGCAGGAATCAACAATGGATAATTCTGCTGGGATGTTATCAAGTCTGACCAAGTTTTGGCTTGGATTTTAAATATCTAAGATCAAGAGACTGGGAAGGCTTCATAAAACACACCTTAATATCTCAAGTATCTATATTTTATATATATACATACATATATGTATATATATGAATATCTGTATATATGATTTTTGTATCTCTCTCCTCCACACTGTGCACTGAAGAACAGAATGAGTAAGAAGTTCTTTTCAAGACATCTCAAGCTTGTTCTCACTGCTCTCTGAAGGGTCTCTGAGACAAAGCAATCACTGCTGCCTCAGTCTCTACATCACAGTCTGACTGCTTTTACTGATGCTCTCCATGTGGTCACCCTCCTGTTCCCTTCGCAAAACCTTTGAGACTTCAGATCAAAAGTCCAAGTCTAAGCCCACTTAACAAAGGGTACACAAAATTCTAGCATTGTGATTCATATCTAATTCCTAAAAACCCTATTTCTTCAAGAAATTTATTCTACTCTATTATTTTTTCTCTATCTTCCCTCTCATAGCGTAATAAGCATTGTGTCCAATGCTCACATTTCTATATTTGCTTAAAATACTTAATACTCTGCATTAAATCATATCATACATATATTAAAAAAAGAAAAACAAACCTAAATTTAAAAACGTAACACATTTTCCTAATGCATTTTAAGAGATCTAAAGTCAGACTCTAAAGAAAGTAATTATTTTGCTTTTCTTTACTGTTGCACTTCAAAATTTTCATTTTTGCTCAAGTTCATTACCAAAATGTATGCCAATGCAGGAACAGAGAATATTTAAGTCAGTTAATTCTACCTTAATCACTTTAATATAGTATTTGTTCCTTTTAGTACAGAGCTTTTATGGATTACCCTTAACTGAATGTTAGATTTAATACTGGGGGAAAGTACCTCTTTTTAACACTTAGATTTACAAATCATATCATTAGAACTCAATCTCCCCTATTTTTAGTAGAGAGAACTCCCCATCATTAGCTAATGTACTAAGTAAAAAAGGTACTGAATAAGTGCGTCAAGCAACACAAAAATTTCCAAAAATATAAAGCTATCAAAGCAAGTTACTAAAGTGTCTGAATAAAACTAAAATGCAATTTTTTTATTGTGCTAATATCTGAAGAGCAGCAAATTGTGTCTCTACATCTCTTTTAACAATGGTAAAAACAATTGCTCTCAATCTAATTACAGAAATTGCATAGGACAACTTTTAATTCTGAAATACATTCTAAATAAAAGCTCTCAAAAACCTCACTTCCTCAAGTTTAGGATGTAAAATAAAACACTTCACTGAATACTTGAAATCAACCTAAGCTGTATAAAAAGTAGAATGTTTTCAACTTATTCTCAATTAAATGAAGCATTTTTGTAAATAAAAAATCCCCATCACACAATGGACCAACTTCATCAGTTTAATTCTAGATAATTTGGAAAAGTAAAAATCCTGGTTACATTTTTTAATTTGACTTTCACTACACTGTCAAACTCAAAATACAGTATTCTTTTAAATAAGTTAACAATTACTATCAGAAATTGATCTTGTAAATATTGTAAACCTTAGAAACTTCAATAACTTTATTCTTTAACAAACTGAGCCCTACCCAATATTGTTCATTATACACAAAATCAGATCATAATATACTCAAAGTATGAGACTAACATGTATATCCAAGATACCAAGACATTTACCTAGTCTCTGTACGTTTTTACTACACAAAGTAGCTCCAAGTAGATGCCTTTTTCAAAAGCATGGATACAAGTCAGATTGTTACCTCCAAGTAAGCTAAACAACCTAATATTAGCCATATAGTTATGAAAAATACTGAGGTTGTACAAAGCATCTAAGCCATTACTGAAACAAAAATGCTAGAATTCTTCGAAATTTTGTAGATGCTTTGCTAAAAACGAGTAGTTTGAAAGCACATTGATTTTCATCAATTTTATACTTGCTGTACTAAATAGCACAAAACAACAACTAAATAGCACAAAACAACAACTAAATAGTACAAACCAACAAAACCAACAATACAACAAAATATCTCACCAATTTTCTGTTTTGAGATATTTCCTACCCACAGTTTCCCTACCATTTTTTAAGTCACCATCTTTCTAAAACTGTGCTACTTACTATCCAAGTCTCTTTTTGATAAACTCTCCAACAGCTTTAATAATAACAATCTTTTAGTTTCCATATGCAAGTGTTTTGTCTACACCACTGATAAATCTCATAACATCTCTTAATTTCAAAATCTCTTTAAAAATCCATTGCATTCTTTAAAAATGCTAATAACTACACTGCCTTTTACCTAAAGTAAATTAAGCATCTAAAAGCACTTGCTGATTCATTTAATATAATCCACAAAGAATCAGACCCAGTTCATAAACAATAAACTTTATTTCTACTTACCACATGTTATTTTGCAATCATCAATCATGAAATTTCAGTTACCTGACTTGCTTATGTTCCTCTGCAATTCACCACCACTGTTTTCCAGAGTGTAAACTTGGCCCTTCAGATAATCCTAACCTAAACACAATCATCTAAATAAACCTAATTTTCTAAGCAACTTGAACACTCTACATAGTCAAGGCTGCAGTAACCTTTTTTAATTCAGCACTTGTATTTGTTTTAGAGCAAATACAAACAAGGAAAGTTAATCTGAATATGCTTTTTGGACTCAGAAGAATAACAAACTAAGCAGGATTCACAGCACTGGTAAGCTAGCAATGAACAAAACTAAATGCACAGAAGTTAAACAGTACAAAACATGTGAATCAGCAAATAGAAAATAATTAAGAAATCAGTAAATCCAATACAGATTATTGCTGACTTTGCACCATTAATCCTACTACAAGCTCAGAAGTAGCAAATAGTACAAAAACTCATGCTAACTGTTGAACTATAGCATCAAAATCCTAATGTGCATTACTATCTGCCATTAAGGGCACTAAAGCCAAAAAAGGCAACATGTTAACAACTATGTTAACAAGAATAATTAAGTTACTGAAGTTGCATGCATACCTGGCAAAACATCTTAGAAAACATTCCACCGAGTGATTTCCAACAGCAGGAAAGACTTACTCTTTGTGGAGAATAAAGCAAGAACAAGCACCCCTTTACCACTGTGAGTTCATAGCCTCTGACAGATTTAAGAGCTGCTTTATTTGCGCCATTTTTGTGTAGACTTTTGAGGTTATAGGTTTTCAATTACCAACACACATAAAGGAGTGCAAGTAGAATGTTTATCTGACATTTAATTGACTGTGATTTGGGCAGGTACCACAGATCATCCTAATTCATCAAATCAGATGTTTCTGGACTACATGGACTGCAAATAAAACTAGAGCGATTTCCTGAGCAATTGGCTTACAACATGGTACTTTATTCCCCACAAAGAACATACCAACCTTAAATGACATACACGGTGCGCTTTAAGTGGTATTGGTTACTTGCCTTTGGAAGTTTAATAGGTGGCTCTTTGGATTCCTCTTCTTCATCACTGTCCGAATCCCCACTCTGTACACTGTTCTTTGAAGCCAAAGATACAGATGCTTCCTTCTTTTGCCATTCCAACACACAATGGCGGACATTGCAGTAAACATTAAAAGCTGAAGGATTGCTATGTAATCTGATATCTGGTATGGTTATTGTACTCTCTAGGTTTTCAGTCTGAAAAACAAGATTAATTTTAATTTTAGTTTATTAGAAGTTTCAAGCTTTGCTAAATATAAATTATTTCAATAGTCTCAATAACTTAGACAGACAACATTATTTTTGAACTGGAGACAACTTTCCTGTTGAAGTACTAATTTATATTTCAGGCAGGGAATAAAGCAGGAAGAGGAAGAAATTTCAGTATGTTTCATCTAGCTTTAGGTCTCTACCTCTCATAACTTGACAAGGACATTGGGGACTGAAAATGAAAGCAGCTCAGGCTACAAAATGGTCCAAATCTGTGCCACAGTCAGAAGAGTAGCAGAATTCGGGATTTATCTTCTCAACAGGGGTCAGCTGTTGTTTAATTATTATTATTGATTTTTTAAAATGCATTCTTTGTTGTTCCAGTTGTTACTTTTTACCATTTACCATTGGTAAATACTAAGTATTTAACCTGTTTGCTAAGTATACATTAGAAATTAAAAACACCACTGCCTGTTTTGTCATTAAATGAAAACTGATGGCAAGTTCAAAAACTGCTATGGATAATATTTTTGAGGACAGTGAATACCTAATGGACAAACTACTAAATAGTAAAATCTGTCAAGGCCTATCTATGACTTAAAAGGACACCATCCTGTTTTCAGAAGCTCTGAGCCACAAAGAGTCTGGAAACTGTTCTGAGAAACTACAACTACCCTACCCCACCCTTTCCTTGGTATCTACTGCCGGTGTATTACTGTCAGCCCCTCCCAAGACACAGAAGAACCGTTCATGAGGCTGTCATTAGACTTGGAAAAAAAATAAGAAAAAACATCTTTCAAAAAAATGTGGGTTTTCTTAAATTCTGCTTTGTGCTCTCCCACTCTGCAACAATAAGATGGGACAGGAGGTACGACTGACTTGAAAAAAACCAAAATCCTAGAACAAAAGAAAATTAATCCTCTGGCAGGGTGATTCTTTCCATTTGGTTGTGTACTACCAATGACAAGGCTGGTTGGAAAAGAGGCTATGAAAAACCGGACTTCAAGCATATGAGAGGAAGCAATTCTCTGTAACACTTAGGTATAAACAGAGGGCACAAAGAATCTGTAAGGACATGAGGCCTAGGTTAAGAGGGCAGGACAAATTTTTTTAAACATGCAAGGCAAAATTTGGAGAAGCATTAGGCAGAGTAATGATTAACTTCACAAGGTCATTCTGGTTTCTCCCCTGTATTCTTGGGGGGTGTAGGGGGGCAAGGTTTGTTGAGAGTAGAGGCTTTTTTTCTTTTTCTTTTAATTACACAGGATAGATGTTGTGCATGGTCACACTCATCTAGCAGGAGGTTAATTATACTACAATGATTTGGAATAGATCAGAGAAAGCAGTGATGGCAAAGATGATGAAAAAACAGAGATGAGTGAAAAAAATTTGGGAACCAAATTTAATGGGGTGACTTATTTTTCTACAATATGGTTGCCACAATTTTATACATCAAAACCACATTTTTATGTGTACTTCTATTTTTATTAATACTAGAAATAACACAAGCCTCTAAGCTAGACCTTTTAACATCATATGTTCCAAAACACACCAAAAAATTCAACATTATTACAAAATATTTCATAGGTTATGTATTTCCTTTTATTTTTGACTATGCAATTATTCTAACTGTGTTTGGTATATATTTGCCTATCCTTCCTTTCTTTTATTACTACAAAGTTACTGCAAACTAAAACAAAGAGGCAATGCTTTACTCAGCAGCCTATTTTACCCAACACAGTGTGTTAATTTTTCTTACCTGTGCCAGTGTCAGCAGTAAGCACAAAAATATAAAGATAACAAAGGAGGAAAAAAAAGCTGGAAAAAGTTCCCTACATACATACTGGAAGTCTAGCAGGTTTTTTTTTTTTCCTATTTCTTTTTAGCACAACAGAACTTATGCCATTAGGGATTAAAGACAGCATAAGTTTAGTCCTTGTTCAACATTAATATCTTTGAAACAATAAAGCTCCTGTTAGAAATCCAGCAGTATTAATCAGTGCAAGAACTCAAGATACACTTTGATACTGGAACAACACAGAAGGTTGTATCAAAATAGATTTGGACTAATACCAATGATAATGAGCTACTACATACTTCAGAATTTATCTGGCACCAGAAAACTAAACGGTTATAACATATGACTCTTCTGTATGCCAAGTATCCATATACATTACCCTAAGAGTTTTTGCAGCTGCTGTTAAGGCAAATACACAGTCTAAGCTTTCAGCTTTAAAGCTAACTCAGTTGAACTCCACAGGTTAAAAAAATTCTTTATTAAATTTACTATGCGCTTCCTAGTTTACTGTCAGTTACAGGAAGAGAAAAATATCTGGAGCCTCTGAAATATCTCTATCTGAAGTTCTCTTATCTAGTTAGTATCATGTATTGCAATTATCACTTCTGTGAAGAGTTTCCATTCCAATTTTTTCTTGTCAGTTCAGCTTAGCCTTTGTTCCAGAACAGCCTAAGTTCTTAGTTCATGTAACCGCTTTTGAAATAGGTTGTTCAAATTGTTTAAACAGCACTGACAATTTTAGACATTACGGTGTTAGATAAAACATCAATGTGTCTTTCTTTGCCTAATAATAACAAGCTGACTAATTTTCAGAAATAAACTCCTTATTCTCTATACTTTACAAGTATTTTACAGTAACTATTAACCAGTCCCTTACTCAATGCTTTAGCTTTTAAACAGGAAGCATTTTAATCATTCAATCTTTGTGTTCAGTCTTTCAGTCTTCTACAATAGTACATGAACTACAGTTACATACACTACTCTCCCACTCAGACTTCAGTACAGCACAACATCACCTTGAAACTTCACCATAAGGTAATAATAATGATTTATTCATGATGGAGTCTGAGAGGCTTTAACTATAACACCTGTAGTTACCAGGTCTTCAAAACAAACACCTCTTCAAAAGTGGGGAGATATAAGCAGGTTGCATAAACACCACTTTCGTAGATATCTTTTAAAAAAGGCAACGAAACAGGAAAACTTTGTCCCTCTAATGAAAATGCTCATTCAGTAAACAGCTTTTTCTTTTTCCTTTTGTTCTTTTATCAATGGTAGACAAAATTATTCAAAACAGACATCAGCAGTTTTTTCCTTATGAAGCAAGTTGTTTTCCTTTCCAGATTACAACAGATTGCTAACTTCACTGAGGTCAGATACACTAAACAAATTAAAAACTGGGCTTTAAGTTCATCCCATTATCAACCGAAAGTTTCCTTTTCTACAACAATTGAGAGCCTTCTGCACAGTCATACAAACTTCAGCCTGGAGGAGACTGAGGGGAGACCTCATTGTAGTCTACAACTTCCTCTTGAGGGGAAGAGGCAGACACTGATCTCTTCTCTGTGGTGACCAGTGACAGGACCCAAGGGAATGACCTGAAGTTGTGTCAGGGGAAGTTTAGGTTGGATATTAGGAAAAGGTTCTTCACCTAGAGGGTCACTGGGCACTGGAACAGGCTCCCCAGGGAAATGGTCATGGCACCAAACCTGACAGAGTTCAGGAAGCATTTGGATGATGCTCTCAGGCATGTGGTGTGACTCCTGGGAAAGGTTCTGTACAGAGCTAAGGGCTGCACTAGATGATCCTTGTGGACCTCTTCCAACTCAGCACATTCTGTGATTCTTCACAGTCATACAAACTTTCCTGATAATATGAGACTCACGCTACCTCCTTGCTACAGTCTTGTTGATGGTTAATAAGATTTTGAGGTAAAACAGATAATTAAGAAAATCTAACCAATAACTGTGCCTACAGAACTCCATTCAGTAATTTTATATCAAACTAATAAAGTCTATTTTAATTTACAACAATTTTCTTAATGATTCTGCATTTCCTGTTGGTACAAAATACTTCTACACTGGCAAGGAAAACAGCGGAAAACTAAGCCAAAATTAACTTCTAAGAACTCTGTAAAGCAATTTATTAACTTTAACAGACCTAGGATTATTAATAATCCAAACAGATTGTTCTTGAGCTACAGGATACATTATTTCAAGAAAGAAACACACTCTTACAGCTTGTTTTAATCGTGTTAGGACTACTAAGATTCCCATGACACTTATCAATAAGGTTAAGAGCAACAATCACTTTTTCTCCACCTCTGAATGTATCTTTCTTGGGACATGGCTACTAGAATATTTCAATCCAAAGCACTCACTAAGTATGACTACCAGCCCAGCTTCCAGGGTGTCTAAGCAGAAGATGAGATTACAGGTTCTACACTTTTTTTTCTCCGAGAGCATTGGGTTTCTCAGAATATGAAATTGTTAGCACTTTCAAAAAGAACAGAGTTTATAGACTGGAAAACAGAATTATGCTTTTTGATTCGGTATATTTCATATGATCTGTAAGAAAGAAGGACATTCTGAAATCTTCATCCTTGTTGTTTCACTAATCATAAACTGAAAATGTACCTTCTTAAATTAAAAAATGTGATGCAACATACATCATAACACTTTAAAAAATCCAGTATTCATGAACACAGTTTTAATACATAAAGGTAAGATTTCTTGTGTGTTATTTTTTATTTTCCAGAAGATAAGAGGCTAACTCATGAGAGGGAGAATGAAGCACAGATGCCCACACCCTGATGTGTGACCTGTCCTTCTAAAGATATCATCCCTGATAAATGAAAGGGCACATTATGTAGCAAAGGTTAAACAGCACAGGTCTGGTTCATAAAGTAAGAGCAACCAACTTGTAAGTGCTCTTCTCAGTTAGCCTTTTATAATGTTCCAGTATACTCATGGAAGGGCGAGGGAAAACCAAAATCCTCTGGTCTCTTTTACACTTGTCTCAGACACAAAGAAATTGTTTTCCCAAAGGATGAAATCCTTACATAGCTTATTTTCTGACCAACCTATCTTCTTCCTCCTTAATCAGATGACTATAATAACAGTTTATTCTTAAATGTGATGAAAATAGACTATAATCTAGGAGAGGAAAGTTACTCTGTTGTTAAATATGGGCAAGGCTATAATAACCATCTGATCTAACCCATGCATAACACAGAATAGGAGCTCACCAAATTCTTCTTTGAACAGTTAAGAGATCTCTTAGAAAGCAATGCCCTCTTGAGGTTGAAACACCAAAAAATACAAAAGCCATGGAAAACACAGCCAAATTACTTGAGAAGCTACTTTTTAATGAGATAAATACTTATCCCAGTCAGTCTGTCTTATAGATCCAGTTATTTGGTTTCAATAAATTTGCCTGCTACATGAACTTCCCTTTCCAAATGTTTCATTCCTTTCATTTGTATAAAGCTCAGAAAGTCACAGGATAAAATTTCTGCATAAACTAAACAGGTGGATGTCAATCATTTCAAGTACAATCTGTGTTTGGTGGACCCCCAATTTTTCAGTATTCTTCAAATAACATTATGAGAATAGAAGATGGTGAACTCTGGTTTTCCATCTAGTCTCTTGGCTAAGGGTTCTACACAGCACTTTCATCAGTTAATAGCAAAAGGGGAGAAAAATCTAAGGTGAAAAGGAAGAAGGGAGGGTAAGCAGCAGTACTCATAAGCAGAAATAAGTTACACAGCCTATGATTTTCTGGTGATAATTTTTTGCCAAGTGAAAAAAAAAAAAAAAGGGGGGGGGGGGGTGGTAGGCAGGTAGGGACTGGAATCCAGGGTGCTACACATCCGTGCCTAATAATCAGGTATTTGTTTCCTATGTAAGACACTTTTGTTAGCACTGAATTTCTAAAGCCAAAACACACTGCACCACATGGAAAACTTTTATACCTGTGTTTAAAAAAATAGATACTAAACCACAAACCCAACAGTTAACAGTAGTTTAAATAGCAGTGATCACAGAATGACCCCAGTTTAGAAACAGAATAAGGCTCAAACTACTGGGCTACATTAAACACCAATTAATGTTTTATATCTAAAATGTTCTAACATTTAATGCTTAAATAGTAAAAATAATTGTCTTGCAATTGCTCAGTATTTTCTTTGTTTTTAAATTCTCTCCTCTTCAGTTACTCAATTATAATTTTTAGTAAGCACAGGATACAAATGACAAAATTTAGGGTTCCTTCAGCTTTTTCTTGATTTAAGGCCCTCCCCACCTCTACTAAGTTTATTAAGAGAAAGCTCCCATCTCTGTTCAGACTTAAAGTCCCTGTTTGTTGAAAAAAATAAACTGATGCACACAAACTCTCCTGCTCAGAATATCCAATAGTGATAAGCTTTCCAATATGCTCTACTAGAAAGCTTCCAAATGGAAGCTCACATTTTCCTGACAATACATACATCCATTTTCAGTCATTCTAGTGCAAAAATGATCATTGTGCTCATTCTGCTGTAGTAAACATTGGGATACACTGAAAAGTATATGAGAAAAAAAAAACTTCAAAAAACTCTACAACAAAAAGACAAGGGAACAACAAAAAAACAAAACCAAAAACCAAGGCTATGTCACTATGTCAATTAATAGTTTCATAAGATAAAGATATGAAGCTGGTTTTATCTTCCCCTTTGCAGCTACATTTTTTCAGGAAATACTCAATTTTCTGCTATCACACAGGAATAAGCTGGAATGCCTTTCTGCACCTCAGTGATTCAGAACAAAGACCAGTGTGCTGCTGGTCAATCCTGGTCTGCCTCAGAGACTGTCTAGAATAACAGTATCTGTAAAAGACATGCAAAGCCCAGTTTGCCTTTCAAAGATAGGTACATCTCTATACTTCAAGTGAAAATAGATTCAAATCCAAGAAAAGTGTTGAGAACAACGCTCCATAAGGAAGAATGCAGAGATTATCAGTTAGTGCCAAACCTATAACTACGGACAAGAACTAGCCTTAAATACATTCACATCTTCTTTGGCCATTCAGAAAGGATTCTGCCACTCCACTTATCCAATGCAACTAAATCCAAGAACTACAACTGACTGTTAAGTTTGTAACCAGCCATTCTGGATTTAGCTTCCTACTTTGGCAGTTCAAGCAGGGCACCACTACCCAGAAAGACAAGGGTCCCTTTATATAGTAACAATAACCAAACCTGAAGAGTTACTTTATTTTAAAATCACAAACTTCTGTCATCACACAGAACACACAAAGACTAACTACAATCCGTAAATTCTTCAAATTTCCAACTTGGTTGTCTTTGTTTGACAGTGACTCTGATAAAATCATGAAGGGAACAGGACTAAAACTTCTAATATCATAGCAACTGAAGCAAGGGCTGAGAAATTCAGTTTGGACCACAAATATTTCACTGTACAGTGCTGAAAACAGAAATGAAGATAAGCCCTTTCTACACTATAGTCTGAAGCTGCACTACTTGAGATAAGCAGAATAATCTGGTAAGTACCCAAAAAGTCAATACCAAATGAATAGATAGAGGGTTTGCTTCACCCTCCCAAAGTCATCTGTTTTGAGATAGAGTAACTAAGTGAGGTGTGGCAAATAGGGATAAGATGGCCAAGTTTTTCTACAGT
>NW_020955616.1:191410-192413 GCF_003031625.1 Empidonax traillii | reverse complement strand
CTATAGTCTGAAGCTGCACTACTTGAGATAAGCAGAATAATCTGGTAAGTACCCAAAAAGTCAATACCAAATGAATAGATAGAGGGTTTGCTTCACCCTCCCAAAGTCATCTGTTTTGAGATAGAGTAACTAAGTGAGGTGTGGCAAATAGGGATAAGATGGCCAAGTTTTTCTACAGTGAATTTGTATAATAAAGGCATTCAGCTGACTAGAAAGTGTTTTCACTGGATATTTCAGTAGTTCTGTTTTTTAGAACCATTCTAGAAACGAGCTACTTTCTTTTTACTGGTTAGAAGGAAGAAGTCTTCATGCCCGCAGCAAGCCTTCATGAAAATCCCTCCAAAACCCTAGCTTAAATAGAGAAATAACAGCTCTCTAGTAGAGAATGAATGCAGCAGAGCTGTATTTTAAAATGCTGTTACTTCTGCATAAATTTAGTCTCTGCAACAAGTAAACATTTTTTATGAAGTTCATTGTACTGTTCCCATGCATTTAAAGTGATGGAGGCAGGGGTTACACAGAGAGAAAATATTAATAGAAACACATAAATATCTTCTATTTCATTTTCCATTATGGAGGAATTTTCAGAGGTAACTTTGGAGTCCTTAGACATTGAATGCTCCCTTTCTCCTTTAGCCAATATGGATGAATCTTCGCAGCAGTAGTCTCTAATTGTTGGCTAGACACAAATCTCAATATTTAACTTTAAGGTCAACATATTTAGCAACACAGAGTTTGGGAACTGAAGCACCAAAAACGCTGTTCATATTATTTCATACTGAACATTAGTAACAAAAGCAGTTGAACAACATTCTAATGGCCAGTCTCTTCGCGAACGAAGAACCGGGGAAGGTCTTTCCACCTTCCAGCCTGCGCATTGGATTTTTTAGGTGAGACACAGTGTGCACGGAACTGAGCCCACCCTTTAATCCTGAGGTTCATCTGCCGGGGCCAAGCACGCTTGGACGGTGGCAGCGAGGTCCTCAGGACGTAGATGGATTGC
>NW_020955616.1:179084-190730 GCF_003031625.1 Empidonax traillii | reverse complement strand
ATTCTCTCAATTGAAATTACTGTCACTTGAGTCAGAACTTTGTCAATTTAGTTACAGACTTACCTTGTTGCGTGTTTTTACTTTCAATTTAGTCTTCTGTTTTCTTTTTAATTTTTTCTTGCTAAAAAGTTTCTTACTTCTGAAAAAGAATGGAAGAGCAATGAGAACAAAAGAATTACATTCCCTTCTGTACCCCATGGTAAACAGCACAAAAAGAGAGGAAAGAAAGTCAGAAGTACTATAAAATTGTTTTTCCTAAGCATGGGGAACAATCACAGGCAGAAATTCAGAGTATAAATCAGCTCATAAAACACTCAAAATTATGCTTTCCTAATGTTCCACTGAATTATGGGCCTTTATTCCCATCAATTTAAGCAGAATATATGCTATGAAAAAAAAAAAATATTTTCTACATTTGCTCTACTGTTTCTATTACAAGTCCATTAGTGTCACACCAGTACTTGAAGCAAGAGTTACTGACAAATCTCAGTGACATAACCTGTTAGTACAGAACATTTATGCTTTGTGAAGTCTTTTCCACAAAAAGATTCAAGCCAAGACAAAAATAAAGCTTTAAAAATGTATCATCATTTGGCAGAAAATTCACTTGATGGAAAAACTGCAACTCTTTTTTTTTTGTCTAGACTTTTCCCCACCCTCAGTATACAGACTTAATTTCCATACCTTTACATTACAGATCTAGCTAACACACATTCCTTTAAGATTCTCTAATCCTCTCCTGCCCACACCTCATTCCGATCACATTCTTTTTCTCCTCCATTTTACTACCCAAAAAAAAAAAAAAAAAAAAGACATTTAAAACAAAGACACCATACACACAATACAATTCTTTGTCACCATCACTGAGATCACTGTGTTTGAGATGAATGCTTTTTAACCTACTCTACATTTCTCTGGTCTGTTCAGATTATAAGCCCTCCACACACAAAAGAGGAAGCATATGTTATCTGTGTAGCATACAGCTCATCCTATACAGGACTACAAGCAACAGCTAATAACATTCCTCTGTGCCACTTAAACATTACTCAAACACTTTACAGTTCAGATTAGTTGGAAAAACAAGACTATGAAATCTGAAAGTCACAGGAGAATTTGCATTTTCAGGTAACAGACTGAGAATCAGAAGAATCTTACTATTCTATTTAAACAACTTTGTTCTAAATAAAAAACTTCAGGTACTAAGAGCATAATGCTTGCTCTCCTGTACAGCGCTCAGACTTCAAGACTATGCAAGTCTCACGGTCATAAATTAAAAGCTGAAAAAGCTGAAGCCTGACCAACAGCCACCAGTCAGAAAACAGGCTCAAACAAACAACTCCTGCAGAGAACTGCTAGAAATTGCTTGCTAGAAATTTCACCACTTTTCCCTTCTTCACCTATAAAAAGAAAGGTATGTTCTTCAAGACACTTCCTGCAGAAGTAAACTAGCTCACCACTTTTCTTATAATAAACAAACACCATTATCCTCGAGTTAAGAGAAGTGATTCAGTGAGGAGGAATTCCTCCACACTCCCCAGTAAATTAAAGCTCATAAAAAGAACCTAGATGACTGCTCAAGGTTCCTTCAACAGTAAAGTTTCAATAAATAACAGTATACAACCTATTTAAGAACCATGGGAAATTTCATGTAATCTTTACTGTCCAAATTCCTATAACGAAACTTCATAGTCTGATTCACTTTTTAGTTTTGCTTTAGTTAGACAAGTTTTTCTTCCTTATCAGAGTTTAAAATATATAATTCTTCTGCTGTCAAATATGAAGACCAGTTCATGTTCTGTTCTGTAGCCACTCAATCTTCTCCTGTGGACCAAAGGACCTTTTACAGTCTTTTACGCTAACTTTACAAGTCCTGATACAAGTATCATTTGGGCTCTCTCAGTCCATACCACAAATAAACCACACCGACCAAAACTGAAAACAGTACTTGTTATTTACTGCTAGGAAGAGAAAGAAGAAACATCTCATACACCTGAAAGGTCACACTTTTAACTGCATTCCAGGTATTATTTGGCAGCTTCACAACAATATGGCATGGCAGACCTATGTAACCCAGACTAACGTGAAAACATTTTACTGCAAACTTCCAAACTGAGCTTCCAATACTTTTTATCTAGTTGTGCTATTAATTATGTCTTTTAAACACAATGCAATTTGCATTTACCACAGACAACTTGATAAGCATTGTTTTTCTCTTTTTTTTTAATTTGTGTTAAAGGATACTAACTCAAGTTGCCAAGACTTAATACTCCCTCCCATAATCCTTGAACACTCTCCAAATTCGTTATAGTCTGCAAACATCATAAACACTTTTTCATCTTGTAAATATTTCACTGGACCAGTACCTGTACTTTTGCAAGTATTTCTTCATGTTTATGCACACATCTAAAAATCCCACAAATTAGGCCTTCATCCCCTTCACCTCCATCCCTCTAAAATTGGGCTCATTTCTTCAAAGTAACAAAACCCCCATCATTTGGCAGACTGCCTTCATTTGCCAATGATGCCTAGAAAATGCTTTTTTTTCCAATTAGCAAACAGGAAAGATCAGCAGTGGGTCTACTGGTGCTGCTAAGATCTCCCTCATTCACACAACAACCATTAAAGATGCTGCAAGTAGCAGCATTGTCTGAGTGCTCCACTACGGCAGTCATTATCTTCAGCAAGTTCTAGGCTTGAACAATTCTTTACACCGAAAAAACCTGGGTACAGAAATACCATGTTAACAATCCACATTTATCACCCTATATTTTCTTAAAACAAAACTTCAAGGATACTGAAATTCCAGTGTTTTTGTTGGGAAGTACATTTTCCCCCATATCCAAACAAAACTTGAGAACAAGTAAACAATTAAATCCCACTAATTTTATAAATAGTTCTGAACAACCTACCATTACTGTGCATAATAGTAATATATTTTTAATGTATCTGCATGTAACAAAGATATATATGACTGTCCACAGTTCTACTGTTATATACCATT
Organism: Empidonax traillii; assembly: GCF_003031625.1. Classification (NCBI taxonomy): domain Eukaryota; kingdom Metazoa; phylum Chordata; class Aves; order Passeriformes; family Tyrannidae; genus Empidonax; species Empidonax traillii. Next base: position 187,729 of record NW_020955616.1, on the reverse strand, counting down.
ATGCCAAGGTGTTCTAATTTTCAGAAGGAAAGTTTAAAACATGGGCAAGTATATTCATGAAAAACAATGTTAAGCAGATGATGAGTAATTTCCTGTTGGAAACCACACACATTAATTATAAGCCTGACTCTTCTACTGCCTGGAGATTAACAAGATCTGATATGGCTAAGATGGACTTTTTAGCTAAATTATTAATTATATTTTTGGTTAACAATTGTAAATTGCTATTATCTGTCATTTGTAAAGGTCTTGAAACTCTGTGCTGACAATCTGCTTCTGCTGGCAGAAGGCCTTTAGCTTTCAACTTCTAACTCAACTATGGATACCATCTAGTTCACACAAACCAAACACTCATTATCAGCAAATCTTTGGCAGCTTTTCTGCAAACTGCTTCAAGACACTGTAACACTAGAAACTGAGTTAGCAGTTTCAAACTGAACCACAAAAGAACTGCAAGTCAAATGAGCGCAGAACATGCAGATACTTTGACAAAAAATACTTGTGGCAAATGGACACAAAGAAAAACTGAACAGTGCTACTACCTTTACAGAAAAATCTGTTGAGAATAAAAGCAAAGACCCAAAATGTTCAACTCTGGAGTATGGAATAATCGCCTGAAACCAAAGGGGGAAAAAAGTGGGGGAAAGGTGAGGGTGGGAAACCACCAGTGGCTTGACAATTTAAAACAGGTAAGATAGGCAAGTTAAGTGACATGATTGCAACTTCCATTTAGATTTGTGGCATCTGTAGTAAGAGGAACTAAAAAGCATGCTTAGTTTATTTGTTCTCAAACCAGAAGTAGCATTAGCTAGTACTTGCAATACTTGCTGCATTATTAGGGGGACAGTATTCAGTTGCCTCAACACCATTGCTCTTATTCTGTTCAAAAGAGTTGAGGAAATGCAAATAGAGCATCTTTCCTCAAAGTAACAAGAGCAATTAAATGAAAATGAACTGTAATTCATAAGCTTAAATTTGAGAAGGAAGCTTTATATGTTGAGTGTGTGTTCCCCACTGAACTACTCAATATGGATTAACCATAACCACACCTACATAAGCTCTTCTAGACTGCATGTTAAAATAAAGGTATCACTGATGAGCAGAAAAAATATTCTGTCTCTGCTGCTGAAGAATAGGAACAACAAAAGTGTTACTTGACTTTTGTCTGACCTAAAACCTTTGTTTCTATCTGAACTGTTACCAAAGGTAGCTAGTGTAGCATTAGACACAGTCATTCTGCTGTTAATTAAATCTTTTGAGTACACTTTTGAAAAACAAATTAATTTAGTAAACCACATGGCAACACATGGTAAAATCTTTAAAAGTTCTAAATTACTTTGAGCTGTGTCTCAAGTTTTGTCTGAACTTGCTTGCCCTGGTTTAAGGGTTAAGCATCTTTGTAAAGAAGTATACTGTTGACAGAAGAGGCCCAGCAAAGTCAGGCTGTGACCAGACAAATGACAAATACACTGTATTATTTTGTTTCCACAGGCGCTTACTTGACACAGTTGGCTTAAGCATTCAAGGGGGAGTGGAAATTCTCTTAAGAAACAGCAATCACTTAGTAACACAAACACCGTGGGGGTGGTTTTTTGTTTGTTTTTGTGGATATTTATTTTTTTTCCTCCACTAGGTGAATTATTGCTGCTGGTGATCAACTTGGTTGGACAAGAAGCAGGAAGCATTTGCTTCTAAACAGTCCAAAGTGAAATCCTAAGTTTAAACTGTCACATAGACCAAAACGGGAAGCTATTATCACTCATGTTGTCACCATCAAGTTTCAGGGTCTTTCATCACAGCATCACATTACTGCACCATGGATGCAGTGACAGTGCAGATTAAGTTCAGGAATCTGAAAGCAGAGAGCAAGACAAGAGCAGGATCACAACCACAGACTTCATAAGAACAGACTTTAGCCTGTTCAATCTATTTTGAAGAGTCTATGAAATACAGATCCCTGGAGAGAAAGGGGTGCAGAAGATCTGGTTGATGCAGCTTAACAGGTTGGCTCTTACGCCCTTCACACAACTTGCTACAGCATATCTGGAGTACCAGGACCAGCTCTGGGCTCCTGAGTACAACAAAGACTCACTGAAGCAAGTCCTGAGAAGGGCCACTAAGATGCTTAAAGGTCTGGAGCATTTGTCATATGAGGAGAAACCAAACAAGTAGAGATTGTTTAGCTGAGAAAAAGAGAAAACTTAGGAGGGTGGGGATGGAATTTCCTCAGTGTGCATATATACCTAATGGGAGAGAGTAAAGATGATGGAGAGAGATTCTTCTGAGCAATATCCAGTTACGGGACAAGAAACAATGGAGAAAAATATAAATACAGGAAGTTTCATTTACACATAATAACTGTAAGAATGGTTAAAGACTGGAACATTAGAGGAGATAAAGAGAGAGGCTCTAGATTCTCCATCCTTGAAGATACTGAAAATCCCACTGGACAATGTGCAGAGAAACCCGCTCTGGTTGATCCTACTTCAAGAAAGAATGTTACACTAGACAGTCTCCAGAGGTTTCTTCTAATCTCAACTATTCTGTGATCTTCACTGTTTACATACTAAAGTAAAATTTGATTGTACAATAAACATGACTCTGCATTGTGGAAAGTGTGGATTTTTTCCTCATTCTGAGTTTTGCATTTCTCCTGGTCTCATGCCATGTTTCTGATTATACTTCCAAGGAGAGACATACTGAGCTTTTCATCTGTTCACCATCTGGATTAGCAAACAGACAGCAAATTCAGGCATAGGGCAGACTTCTATGGGAATTAGTCAGCATAATCAAACCTAAAATATTATGTAAAGCTAACAAGAGAAAAAGGGATGAAAACCACTCTACCACACTCAAAATATATGCCTTCATTAAGCTAAAGCAGTAACTTGAACAGACCCATACTTTCTTGGATATAATCAACACCCACAGGTATACTAAGAAGTGCATGACAGAGAGCATGCCTACATGCAATAATCAAGAACTTCTCTATGCAGATGGATCAACACAGACACTGTGCAGAGGATCTTTAAGACTTCTCCCAACTTCAGTCATACAGAAAGTCTATGCACATCCCCAGGAAACCTAAAACATAATTTGTCAAATGGAAGGTATTCTTGAATAATTGAGAACAGCATCTGGAAAAGAACTCCAAAAGGTCAGTCTTTCCACTCCCTGGTCCTTCATAAAACTGGGGGTGTCCTGGTCAATGGGAAGTTGAATAAGAGTCAGCAGTGCCCTGGCAGCCAGAAGGGGAAACTGAGTCTTGGGGGGGGGGGGAGGGCATCAGGCAAAGCATCACCAGCTGTTTGAGGGAGGGGATTGTCCTGCTCTGGTCTGCACTGGGGTGGCCTCACCTTGAATACTGTGTGCAGTTTGGGGCACTGCAATATAAGAAAGATATTCAGTTCTTAAAGAGTATACAAAGTAGGGCAATGAAGATGGTGAAGGGCCTTGAGGGGAAGCCGTATGAGGACTGGCTGAGGTCACTTGGTTTGTTCAGCCGGGAGGAGACTGAGGGGAGACCTTGTTGCAGTCTACAACTCCTTGTGAGGGGAGGAGAAGGGGCAGTCACTGATCTCTTCTCTGTGGTGACCAATGACAGGACCCAAGGGAATGGCCTGAAGTTGTGTCGGGAGGTTTAGGTTGGAGATGAGAAAGAGGTTCTTCACCGAGAGGGTGGGCACTGGAACAGGTTGCCCAAGGAAGCCTGACAGAGTTCAAGAAGCATTTGGACAAAGCCCCAGGAATCATATGGTGTGATCCTTGGGGCATGTTGCACAGGGTCAGGAGTTGGACTTGATGATCCTGACAGGTCCCTTCCAATCCAGAATATTCAATGATTCTAGTCAAATTCCACTGCATTCCTGACAGGTGTTTTCCCTGTGGAAATATTAGACAGTGTCAGTGATCACACTTCCACCATGCCCTAAACACTCCTACTAGAAAACTCTTTTTAGGACCTTTTCTAAATTGACTTTATTGAAATTAAATGCTATTTGGTTACATCTTTATTACAGAAAAATCACTTTCTCTTTTTCCATAGCTAGCTTGAATTTTTTTCAAGTCTGAGAAGAAATGAATCTTATGTCAATTAAGCTGTTCTTTCAGCCTAAACCATAACTTATTTACATCACTGACATCTAGTCCTTATTCTCTTGTAGTAGTCCTTCTTATTGAAAAAAAACAAACAAGTGAAAAGTAAGCAAGAAAAAAAAAAGTCCCACAATTCTGAAATTCACAGAAAAGGTCAAGAATTACTTCCAATTTTCTACACAGAAGTATTTCTCTCAATTAAAAAAAAAAACAAAAGCAAAAAAAAAAAAACCAAACAAAAAAACCCCACAACAAACTGAAACACTCCAACAGCATGGCACTTCTGAATCATAACACTTTATAATTCTGTGCAATGTGTAGAAATTGTCAGTAGGTACCTTTTATTCATTGTTGGTTTTACATTTGTGCTTACTGGTTGAGTTTGGAGTTTTTTGGAGCTAAATATTTGCTGCGGTTACAGTCTTCAGTATATATATAATCTTTCACGGTTTTGCATCCCCTATTAACTTTTTAATCTGCAATCTCATTTCCAACTCTTTGTCAGTGAGAGACTAAACAGTTCAGGACCTAGGACAGATCCAGATGCAGAGCAATTTGTTTTCCCAGGCTTCCCCCTTGACAAGCCATTGTGCAGCATCTCTCCAGGGTGGGTTTCTGTGCAGTTTTAAATCCACTTTACAGTAGTTCTATCTCGTACAGAAGTAGCCAAGTTGGCAGGCAGTAGGTAACACACCTAAAATTTCCAACTGAGGAAGGATGCAGTCCAGACAATCGGACAAGAGGGGTAACAGCTGCCATTCTCACTTGCATCTGCTTGATGATCATAGAATGGCTTGGACTGGAAAGGACCTCAAAGATCATCTAGATCCAACTGCCCGTGCCAGGGGCAGGAACACCTTCCACTAGAACAGGTTGCTCAGAGCCCCATCCAACCTGGCCTTGAACACTTCCAGGGATGGGGCATCCAAAACTTCAGTGGGCAAACTGTTCCAATGCCTCACCACTCTCTCAGTAAAGAATTTTTTCCTAATATCTAATCTAAACACCTCCTCTACCAGTTTGAAACTATTCCCCTGTGTCCTAACCAGCTTTCTTGTAGGTTTACTTCAGGTTCTGGAAGGTCACAATTAGGTCATCCTGAAGTTCTCTTCTCCAAGCTGAACAAGCCCAATTCTCTTAGGAGAGGTGATCCCTCTAATAATCTTTTTGACTCTCCTCTGGATTTGCTCCAATAGGTCAACGTCCTTCTTATGCTGGGGATCCTAGAGCTGGATGCAGTGCTCCAGGTGGAGCATCACCAGAGCACAGAAGGGGGGCAGAATCAAACCCCTTGTCCTGCTGGCTGCACAGCTCTTGATGCAGCCCAGGATATGACTGGCTTTCCAGGCTGCAAGTGCACATTGCTGGGTCATGTCCAGCATCTCATCCAGTAGCACCCCCAAGTCATTCTCAGTGGGACTGCTCTCAATCTGTTCATCCACTAGCCTGTGGGGGGCTGCCCCAACGCAGGTGCAGCACCTTGCACTTGGCCTTGTTAAACCACATGAGATTCCCATGGGCCACTTCTCAAGCCTATGCATACAGAATGTATGGCTTTAGGCTAGGTGCTTTAGCCTTAAATCTATAATTATAGAATCAGAGATGTTCAGAAAATGGTTCAAGTACTAGGTCCAGTCTATACCAAACCCCTAAATAGTTCACCTTTGGTTTTCTCCATATAACTCCCTACAACACAAATCTACCACTTAGTGTCAAAGTGGTTCGAGTCAAGTGGACCAGCCAATGTTTCACGACATTTAGAGGTTGCTGAAGTACCCTGCAACTGAACTTTTCTAAGGTTTTCCACACAACTTTTTGTCTTTGCAGATATCTTCCTTTGATAACTAATTACCATTCCTCCTAGTGTTGAAACATTCAGCATACTTTCAACCCCATACTTTCAATGGGGACAATGTCAGTAGGCTGCAAAAATCAAGAAAGGAAATAAATATCACTCAAAATCCTCAATCTGTTCTTGTCTTGATAAACAAAATGTCTGCTTACAAACTAGAGTTCCAAAAGCTTTTTAATGCTTTCTTTTTCAGATCACCTATGATAATACCTATCAAGTTTCCAAAAGGACTTGCCATAAAATAGTTTAAAAAACCCAAAGTACATACATATGAACCGAAATCTGGCACATATCAAATGCATATCATACAAATACACAAACTCAGTGTAACGCAAAACTAAGTATTAGCAAGTTTTATGAAATAAACATGCACAGAGTATATATTATAACATATACTTACAAACTGATTCAAAATTTTACTTTACAAATCACAAATAGAAAAAAACCCAAGAACGTTCATCTCTGAAGAAACAGACTACATCTACGCGACACTTGAGGAAAAAAAATGCTTTCTGCTAACACTGGTTAGTGTCCCTGAGTTTTAAAATACCTCTGATAAGGGAACAATTGCTCTATAAAATCCTTGATGAAAAATACCTCCATGAAACAGTTGCTTGACCTTCCCTTCTTCTTTGCACAGTTGCAGGCAGGGTTGGAAAAATAACAGATATTGCTTCTGCCAAAATCACAGCCAAAATAGCTGAGTTGCATGACAGTTGGCTCTCAAACCATATTTTTGCCTGTTGTGATACAATATTCAAACTTCTAATATATTTGCTAGCAAAACAAACAAAAAAAGGTGGAAGACAGGTTGCAGAAGAGGAAAGCTAGAATTTTCACACCAATATCCCCAAACTGGGGACTAATTGCCACTAGACACTCCCAACTACTCCAGCAAGACTCTAATACACAAAACACCTTAAAACAGTTCAGAAGTACTCTAAATAATAAGTGAGAACTAAATAATAAAATCCAGTTACATTTGGATTTTGTTACCATGCAGTTCTTCTTACACAGACGTTTGAGCAAATATGTTGCTTTGTCTTATCTAAAACTGCAACTGTTGCTGCCTTTTCAGTTCTCCTTATATTCCTTTTACTTCTATCAAGCTAAAGCATGGAGGTCCAATATATGTATCTAAAAGTATATTTACAACAAAAGGAGAGGCAAGGAGAATCTCCATCCTTTAATGGATGGGAGGAAACATAGGGACAAAGAATGAGTAAAAGGCTGAGGTACTTAATGTCTTCTTTGACTCAATTTTTAATAGAGACCAGTTGTTCTCAAAGTATTCAGCCCCCTGAGCTAAAAGACGGGGATGGGGAGCAGAATGAAGCCCCCACAATTCAAGGCTAAGTGGTCTGCAATCTGCTATATCCCTTGGACACACACAGGTCTGTGGGGCTGGATGGGATCCACCAAAGGGTATTTTAGGGAGCTGGCAGAAGTGCTCACCAAGCCACTTTTCATCATTTATCAGCAGTTCTGGATAACCAGGGGGGTTACACTTGATGGGATGTTAGCAAACGTGCTGCTCAGCTACAAGGTCGAAAGAAAGATTCAGGGAAGTATAGCCTTTTGAGTCTGACCTCAGTGCTGGGGAAGGTCATAATGCAGATCATTCCAAATGCCATCACATGGCACATACAGGACAACCAGGTGATCAGGGTCAGCCAACTTGGGTTTATGAAAGGCAGGTCCTGCTTGACCAACCTGATCTCCTTCTATGACCAGTCCCATTTAGTGGATGAGGGAAAGGCTGAGGAAGTTGTCTACCTAGACTTTAGTAAAGCCCTCAGACACTCTTTCCCATAGCATTTCCTTAGAGAAACTGGTTGTTTCTGGCTTGGGAGGGTGTACTCTTTGCTGGGTGGAAAACTGGCAGGACAGCCAGGCCCAGAAAGTGGTGGTGAATGGTGAATCCAGTTGGCATCCAGTCACAAGTGTGTTCCCCAGGGGTCAGTATTGGATCTGTTTATTATCTCTATCAATATTCTCTTTAATGATTTTATCAGTTATCTGGATGAGGGGATAGAGAGCACCCTCAGTAAGTTTGCAAAAGGCCCCAAGTTGGGCTGGAGTGTTGATGTGCTGGACAGTAGGAAGGCTGTGCGGGGGGATCTGGACAGTCTGGATCGATGGGTTGCAGCTGATGGCATGAGGCTCAACAAGCGAAGCGGCGGGTCCTGCCCTTGGGTCACAACAACCCCCTGAAGTGCTACAGGCTGGAGGCAGAGTGGTTGTAAAGTAGAAAGGATCTGAGGGTGCTGGTTGACAGCTGGTTGAACATGAACCAGCAGTGCTCAGGTGGCCAGGAAGGCCAACAGCATCCTGGCTTGTGTCAGAAATAGCATGGCCAGCAGGACTAGGGCAGTGATCAGCCCACTTGTAATCAGCCCACCTTGAACTCTGCATTCAGTTTTCTGAGAAGCGTCTGGCTCCTTTATTCCCTCCCTACACTGATTAAAGAAAACATCTGAGCCTTCTCCTTTCCAGGCTAATAATGGTCCCAGTCCTCTCAGCCTTTCCTTAGAGGAGAAAAGCTCCAAACCCTTAATCACCTCTGCGACCCTGCACTGGACTCTCTCCAGTATGCCTCTCTCTCCTCTACTGGGAAGACCAGAACCAAATACTCCAGATGCAGCTTCACCAGTGCTGAGCAGAGAGCACCTCCTTCAACGTGCTGGCAACACTCTTC
>NW_020955616.1:176791-178658 GCF_003031625.1 Empidonax traillii | reverse complement strand
CAGCCTTTCCTTAGAGGAGAAAAGCTCCAAACCCTTAATCACCTCTGCGACCCTGCACTGGACTCTCTCCAGTATGCCTCTCTCTCCTCTACTGGGAAGACCAGAACCAAATACTCCAGATGCAGCTTCACCAGTGCTGAGCAGAGAGCACCTCCTTCAACGTGCTGGCAACACTCTTCCAAACCCATCCCAGAAGGTTGTCGCCTTTCTTTGCCATGCCAGTGCATTACTGACATACAGACTGTTGTCCACCAATACGCCAAGCTACTTCTCTGCAGAGCTGTCTTGCACTTGGTCAGCCTCCCTGTGGTTATCATCTCTGATGAAGGATTTTGCAATCCTCCTTTTTGCATATCATGAGATTCTACTCGGCCCAAATGTTCAGCCGGTCCAGATTCCTCTGAATGGAAACAACCATGTGGTATGTAAGCAACTCCTCTCTGCTTTGCACCATCTATGAACCTGCTGGGGGCACACTCCGTCCCAGCATTCAGGCCATTAATGAAGATGCCAAACAGCATTTGCCCCAGTATCAGCACACAACTGGTAACCTCACCCCAGCTGGACTTCATGTCACTGATCCCAAACCTCTAGGCCCAGTCCTTCAGCCAGTTCTCAGTCTACTTCACTGTCCACTTATTTAACCTGTACTTTGTCAGCCTGTCCATGCTATGGACAACAGTGTCAAAAGTGTTACTCAAGTTGAGGTAAAGCACATCCACCGCTCTCCCTGCCCAGAAGATATCTGCACAATACCTACTATTAGTTTTCATAAAGGGCTACAGATTTTTAAGGCACTGAGCAGTGAGAATCATCGGAGTGGAAAACTGCCCAGCTTGATAGGCAGATCTCAAACAACACACTAGAGAGAACAACCAATTTTTTCCTCCAAATAATAAAAGTTTGGTATTTTTTGATTACTGACAATATTATCCTCAGACGACCTCAGATATTTAAAATTACTGGTATTTTCTTTCAGTAAGCCTGAAGTTTAACATTTAAGAGACTCCAATTTTTTATTGAAGTGGGCAATAACTCAACTGTCATTCAACTAGCCATGTGTACGCCCTCCAAACCATTACCAGCTTACACACTATCTTCTTTGAATTATTAATCGAGCATTCTGATGTGAATTTTCATCCAAGCCAATATAAAAGGAAAATCAGGGCTTAAGCAGCATATCTACAAATGGAAAAATCATCAAAATCCCGTCCCCTAAATCCATAAATCAGGGTAAGGAACATCAGCTGCAATCCAATTACCACAGGCTTAGAGGAAAACACAAGCAGACTACTAGGCCAGGTTACACTGGGCTTCTAAGGCACATGAAAAGAAAATGTTAAGAAAACTCAAAATAGAGACTGATGGATTTGAGAGAACACTGGCTGGGAAAGTATAGAGATACAGATATATTTATAGTTAAGACATCAAACATCTGGAAGACAGCTAAGACTAACAGCCACATTCCTACGGTCTGGAACTCCTCCCTGCATGCTCTAATCCTGAAGAAAGAGGTCACCTTACTACTTGATTGTTCATTTGAGACTTTATTGCACTACTGTTGGTGAGCTGAAATGGCACATCTTTTTAATCACTACTTTAGCTTCATAACTCAGAATTATTATACTATCACAATAAGTTTTTTAACAACTCAGGTCTTTTTGAAAGCCAAAATCTCAGAGGTCTAGGATAGAAAGGGGTTATTCCTGCTGCCAGAATACCTTTTCTAAAGCCTCTCTAATACAGTCAGAAACACATATACTACAAGCTCAATGAATTAAATTAAAATCCAACTGCACAAGTGAAATGGTTCTCATTTCATTTAACCATGACAAATGAGCAAAAGTAAAAAACAGTATCTGATCCC
>NW_020955616.1:132933-176712 GCF_003031625.1 Empidonax traillii | reverse complement strand
GATAGAAAGGGGTTATTCCTGCTGCCAGAATACCTTTTCTAAAGCCTCTCTAATACAGTCAGAAACACATATACTACAAGCTCAATGAATTAAATTAAAATCCAACTGCACAAGTGAAATGGTTCTCATTTCATTTAACCATGACAAATGAGCAAAAGTAAAAAACAGTATCTGATCCCTTTTGTAACTGAAAGGGTTTCTGAAAGAGCATAAATGTATCTCAAATAAACAAGGACAACTCGAAAGCACTGCTTCAAAGTGTTCTCAACACAAAGAGAAAGGTCTCCCAGTGCAACCACTGACAGCTGGAGTTTTTCTGTAATTATCTTATTTTTCACTATTTGCTTCAATGTTATCTATGAAATTAGATCTTTAAGAGCACATGCAAGGAAAATCTACTTCAAGTTGTTCAATGTGGAGTGAAGTATTTATCTGTTACTCTTAAATATTTCTAGGACTTCTCTTTTTTTAACATTTAAAAAGCCATTCAACCACAGCAAAGATGACAAGAGCTGCATTTCTGGCCACTTTCCTACCTAAACACAGCCACCAAACTCAAAGTGTATGCAAAGTTATTGTACATCAGCAGAATTTTAATTTAGGAAATATCCTCGAAGTCAAGAAAAATTTGTAGTTATTAAGAACAAGCACATTACCAGTGGTTAATGACAGCATAGCATCCTAAGACTGATTAGTATCAAAAGTAAACGAAATAAATTCTACATTTTCTTCACTGAATTGGAGAAGCAGCAACTCACCAATTTATAGCTGTCAGTGGTCTACTCTGGGATAAAGAATTGACTGGTTTGAAGAGAAATTGAATAGCAACATGACTATTCTGAAAACATACACGCATAATGAAGATATATGAGCACATCTGTTGCAAAGACATGCACTGGCTAGCGGGAAAGAAAGGAAAAGCAAAATCAGGTTAAGAAGCAAGTCACAAGCGACTACATGTAACTTAGGGTGAAACAAAATAACAAGAAAGAAGAGGCTGAAACAAAAATAGAATAAGGCATTTATCTAACAACCAGCTCATCTCAATGTAACGTAAATGCCAGGCTGCAAACCTGTATAGACACAGTTGTTGGCTTAAAGGCTCAGTAACAGAAAAGATGAGTGGTGTTATCAGCTGCAACAAGGAGAACAGTCAAGAAGTAAGAGGAAGAGTTCAGGGTTTGACCCTTTTGAGGTTAAAACTCTTACCTAGACATTTTTCTATACTGATAGAGATCATGGCCAAAATAATCTAAATACCATGGCTTTGGCTAATTTAAACTGCAAACAAAGACTTATACTTTTTGACCTTATCTGGTTTTGGCTACAATCAAGTTAATAGCTTGTACCATGCTTGCATGTTTTGGATTTGTGATGAAAACAGTTTCTATAGCACACCTATACTTTATCTGTTGCTGAACAGTACTTACACAGCATCAAGGTCTTTTAAGTTTCTCACACTGCCCCACCAGCAAGTAGGCTGGGAGTGCACACGAAGCTGGGAGGGACATAGCTGGGACAGGTGAATCCAACTGGGATATTCCAGACCATATGACATCATGTGCAATATATAAAGCAGGGAGAAGAGTTATGACATTGGCCTTCCCAAATCACCTTTATGCATGATGAAGCCCTGCTTTCCTGGAGACGGCTCAACATTGCCCTGCTGATGGGAAGTAGTGAATTAATTCCTTGTTTTGTTCTGCTTGTGTACGCAGCTTTTGTTTTACCTATTTAAGTGTCTTGATCTCAACCTGTGAGTTTTCACATTTTTATCTCCATCTCCCTCATCCTACTGCAGGTGGAAATGACCAAGGCAGTGGAATGGTATAACTTTTCACAGCATCTATAAAGTATTTTCCAACAGTTCAAAAAACTCAGTTCGAAACCCATAACCTGAGACAATAATTCTTGGGAACACAAGTCAAGGTAAGTTAAGGGAAGAAAATTAAAATAAGGAATGGCACTAATCTAACCACAACTCCCCATTTTTTTTGTGGGGAAAAAGGAAACTCAATTTTTGATTCTTTTCTAGTGTGTATAACTGCCATTAGATTTATTAAACCAAAACAAAAAAAAATAAAAATCATAACAGTATTCTTGGGCCAAAGTAGTCATCAATATACTAGATGCAAAGAAAGAACTATCATTCAGTTATAACAATAAAACCTAATCAAGTTCATCAACACATTTGTCAGTCTGAAGGGAAGCAGTGAGCTATAACATGCTATTTAGTATGACATACTTGCTACTAAGAAAAAAGCATATTTAGCATATTAATATGCTTCAAAACATATGAAACATTAAATCTAAAGGTACCAATACCATATGTCTTAATGCATAAACTTACAGCACAAGGAGCCCATTCTCCTGTGCTAATTTCTAGTATTCATCCTTTGGAGGGGCACAATGTTAGGAAGTGGCTGTGAAAAACCACTTGGATGGATCTGCTGTGAAATATACTTACAATATAAAAACCTAATTATAAGAGTACTATTCCAATCAGCACCTCACACAAAGCAGTGTTCATGGCTAGCAAGGTAAGAAAGAAAAGACAAAAATGCAACCATGTGTTCAAGTACTGCTGCAAGGGATCATGTTTTCAAAGTAAACTAAGATTTAGGGAAACAGTTTGCACTAAGTACTTCAGTACCACGCTGTGTTATGGATACATCACATGTGCCATCACAAGTGATTTACAGAAAGACATAAATAGTCTTTAAATCCTGGGTTTGGCAAAACATACATGGTTGTCCCAGGAGAAGAATTTACTAAAGAAACATCTTCAAAACATTTTGGCCAGGAGGAAGACAGTAATATGGGAGGAAAATGAAAACTAAACCCTGACAGCTGATGGTTAACACAGCAGAAACACAAATTCAACATCAAGTTTTTAAGTATGCAGAAATGCATTTACTACATTTAACATGGTTATCAGAGGAATAGTAACTTATTAAATTGCTCCAGCCTAACATTACCTGCTTAAATTTGCCACCTAACAGACCATCAGTGTGCCAGAGCAGATAGTGTAACTGAAACTTTAACTGACATGTCCTCTCAATTTAAAATAAAAAATACAACCCTGAAAAAGCCACCACATACAAACAACATAAAAAAATCCCAGAACGTGGATACAGATGGTTTCAAATCACTAACTAAAAATCCAAAAAAATCCCAGAAATTTACTTTACTAAAAAAGACATTTTCTGAGACAATTACCATTTGAACACGAAAAAGGTTTAACCAATAATGATGGAAATATTACAAGCTAAACAGTCAGGTAACTGATATAAAAGATTCAGTAGCAAACCCATTATATGGAGAACATGTCACATCTCCACAGGTGAACATTTAGAATGTCACAGTACAAACATTGTAGCTGCTGCTATTTGACACACTCTCATAGCTTAAAAAGGAAACAGTTTTTTATCACATCTGTTTAGTTTCAGTTCAGCCTATAACTGAACTTCTTCCTGAAGAGCAAGAGATCCTACATGGTATTATTTTTTAACCCAACACAAATAATGCAGGGGGGAGGGGAGGAATTATAGAATATGATTCATCACATGCATGAATTCCTTCTCAAACTACACACTTTCCTTATGAATGAAAAAACAGAAGGATGCATGACCACAAAAGACAAAAGTGTCTTTTAGCATCATTAGACTTCTAAGGTTGCTTCAGCCTCCATTGTTGTGAAAACAAAATGCATCTCCAGGAATTCACAAAACCTGAACATTCTCATTGATTCCCTTTTTTTTATTTAATTTTTTAAATTAGTTGTATACATTATAATTTTTCATATATATACACACAAATAAAATACACACTTTAAGCCTCTCAACATAGTATTATTAGGTTCTTTCCAGTTTCTATTATATTTTCTATACCAATACTGCACAAATACAAAACATTAGACTAAGAGATTATTAGAGTTTTTAAAAATAACTACTGTGTAAAACCGTTTCCCTTAACAGAATGTAAGGTACAAAAGAAAGTAAAAATACACCATTTTAGTAATTTACTAATCCCTATTAACTAATGGCTTGATATAGTATTAAAACTGCTATATTGCAGCTAAAAAGCATTCAGCAGACAGCAACTCTCATCAGCTTTTCCAACAGGTGGGTTAGCTTAATGTAAGACTTAACAGCATACCAATTTTCCAGTTAAATAGAGGTTTTAGTTTATATAAGGACTCAAAATTTTTTTGTAAAGTGACATTTACAAAACATAAGATTTGAAAAAGAGGAGAGAATGCATTAAACTGGACCGGGCTAGAATATTTCAGTTGGAAAGGTCCTACAGAGCAAACATTTGCACTGGAATGAACAGGGAAATGTAGTACATAATGTGCAGTATTTCACAAGAAACACTGCTATCGCTTCACTAGTCTTTATGTACAGAACCTCAATTTTTTTCAGTCAAATGAATGTTTCTAAACTTCTGCAATTATAATTCGATTTTAAAAGAGTAATAAGTCCCAAACCAAAAACAGCTGACAGCCCTTGTAAAGGCTCTAGATCGGAATGAATAAAGTTTTTGCAACAATTAAATTAACCAACAATCAAATGAACACAAATTTCATACATCTAAACTTACTAAACAAAGTTTTCACAAATTCTTTAATTTGGCAGGGAAAAGCTGAAGTGTTTCACTAGCATTCCTCCAATAAACTTTTAAGTGTGTAGATACCTGTGCATATTATAAGACATCCTTGGTCCAAATAAGCATTACTGAGCATAAGCAAGGTGTAAGAGAAGACTTTGAGTCAATTGTGAAAAGTTTAAAGACTAACCTAACGATGATTTTTTTTCCAGAGGATATATCATTTACAACTCTAAGTGTTCTTTAATCATCCAGCTGAAACAATCAATGTAAAATGAAATAAAGTTGGCTGGCTCTTCTTCAGCCAAAATGGCCATGAAAAACTGCCATCTGATTTCTGCTTAATAGCAGAAATCCTACATTCCAGTCATCATGGAAATTTTCTTTGATCTCAGTCAGGCCACTTCAAAACATTAGGGTTCACAACACAAACAGAAGCTTTTCTCCTCTGAAAGATCTAAGTTAAGAGAGGCAACTTTAGCAACAAAGTAATGCTCACTTCGACATGAGTATGAACTTACTGTCATTTTAGACTATATTGCCATTGTAATAGTCCAGTTTCAAGCTAGTATTGGGAAAACCCCAAGATGCACATGCAATAATAGCAGCAATTCAGATGGATAGGGATGTTTGTTAGGATTAAGTTATACAACAGAAAAACTGTATATTTAAAGACAGCAATGTGAAAAACAGAAATACCTTACTTTTCAAACACAAAGCTTTGATATTGAAAGCAGTAAAGACTTCCAGTTTCATCCACTCAAAACCCAGTGCATGAGACAACATTCCAGCAACATGAATTTTTTACCTGCCCTCTGAAGAGGCCCATACTTTCTACTAGTGTTTTACAAACTTTCATAGCTACATTAGACATTATGCCACCAGTTATTATTTTCATATATTTCAGTGGCCACAAAGCAGAGACTATGAACTAGGCACAGAGTAGATTTTTCTTCTGAACTAATCTTGAATTGACAAGTCTATTTCCCACTCCTAGTAGTACTGTAACAGATTCTTATCTGAGCAAAGACAACTGTGTGGTAAATTGCAGAATTAGATACTTTTTTCTGTTTCCTTTCATAAAATTATTAGGCTGGCACTGGTGACAAAAACAAGTTTCTCTGCTCCCGCCTCTCAGTACACAAATCTTTGTGCAACCCTTCACCTCACACTGTCACAAGCACAATCACAAGGTGAGCCAGATCAGGGAATTAGTCCGGATTACAACAAACCAGTTTTGCCAAGTTAATTTTAACCCAGAGTGAGTCTCTAATCTGTTACTGCAAGTGACTATATAAATATTATGTCAACGTGGCAGGGGGAACAAGCACACCAACAGAATGGTCTCCTTCAGAGGCCAGTGTTCACGACACTGCAGCCGGTATCACATGAGGAAATGCAAAGCACTGCTAGTTCTTTTTCAGAGCCAATTACTGCATCCTACTCAACACGTGATATTCATCCTTTCAGACAACAGCCAGCACAAACACCTTCCAAATGTGATACTAATCTTACTTGTGACTTTCAGATAATCTCCACAATGTCTGACTTCCTTGTCTACACAGAAGCATTTTCATACTGCTTGCAAGTTCTTCATAAACATTAAAGTTAGGTTTGAAATAAAACCACTCACTGCGGCAAGCATTCATCACGACTTATGAAGTGTAGAGTACAATTTTGAAGACTTGAAGCAAAAATTTCTACATCAACTGGAGCAAACAGGTTGCACAATCATTCTTCAAATTAGTCTTCTTGACATTTTATTACTGTTCATAAGCAAATTTGTTCAAGAGTTTTTTTTTAAGATACTTTTCTAGTCACAAACACTCTTACTGACCAATTAGGGACTTCAGATTTTCCATATATATAAAAATGAAGTTAAGACTCCTGTCAAACTTGTATTATCTTAACTTCCCATTAATGTATCTGGCAATGTTATCTACCTTAGCAACTAGATGCATCCACAAGTAACTTTAAAGCATCTCTTTAGAAAACGTTTGGAATTGTTACTATTTTTGTAAAGAAGGATTTTTGACCATTTCTGTTTAAGTCTACCAGCTGCTGGAAGTTCTCAAACTGCAACATTTTGACACCAATACATAGAAAGGGTGGAGATCACAAACAGTACCTCAGCTGCCATCAGTCTGACACAATATATTGTGGGTGACTACAAAGTGATAGTGGGCAACTAGATGGTTCCTCCTCTCGCAGCCCTGCAAATCGGCTGCATTCACCACTATTAAATACCTGTAATTTACTTGCCGATAGCTTAATATAACCTGTCTGCTCTGTACAAGGAGTTTGACTTCTTTGCTTTGACCTCAAAAACATCAATTAAGAGAAGTATTAACATTTACACACACCTAAAACTAGCATTTTCTACAACTGTAACTGTAAGAGATACCAGTTCAATTATCCTGAAGCAAAAAAAACAGAGCACATGACAAATTCAAAACTACAATTTTAAAAAATACAAACCCCTTAAGGCAAAATTCAGATAAGTATCTGAACACCATGGAGCAACTGCACAGCTGATTTCCTCGCATTTAGTAGTATCCTTACACTTAGCACTTGTAGTCCCAGGATTAAATGATAAAAAGCTCAAAAGCAGGAAGAGAAGATTAAAGGAAAAAGCATTAGCACCAGACTGAGGGTGTATATGGGGTACATATGGGGTAAGAAAACACAGGCCTACAGAAGGGAAAAAAACCCTATAGTTTCCCTGTCATACACTCTGAAAACGAGTCATTAATTGCAAATATGCCAAATACCAATAACAGCCCACGTTTCTAGCATTTGCCATAAGCAAATAGGGAAAGTTATGTTGTTCTATCAGTTTCTTATGTTAATTCCACTCATAGACACAGCCTTTCCAGGGGGGTGGGAGTGGGAAGGGAAATAAGCCCTGCTGTCAAGTCAGGGTGAAAAAAAAGAAAAAAAAAGACCCGAAGAAGCCACCCAAGCCAACCTCCTCGTGCTTTGCAAACTGAAACAACGTTGACTCCAAGCTCCCCTTACGATCCGGCCACCCACATCACAGTTCATGGGTCAGCAGGGCCTGAGAGCGCAGGAAGGTGCCGGTTTCGTGTCACCCGCATTCCCAGCGACCTTCGCAGGGAAACAATGGGCAGCGCCTGGGAACAACGGGGGAGCCCCTCGCACAGAGCCATCAGACCGGGCCCCGGCCGGGCTCCCCGCCCTGCCTTCCGCGGCCAGGAAGGTCCCCCTGGGCCGGGGCGGAGGCTGCGGGTTAAGGGCGGCCGCCCCTCCTTCCCTGTCTCCCGCGGCCCCGCACCGCCACAACCCGCACCTCCGCCCCGCCTGACACTCAGGCTTGTGTGCGCCCTGGGGCAGGGCAGGGCGGCATCCCCGGCTAGAGGAGCAACAGGCAGCCGCTGCGGCCCCAGGGCCGGCCGGCAGCACCTGGAAAGGGCGCCCCGTGGGGCTAAATCCGCCGGGGAAGGGCTGGGGAACAGGGTGGGGCGGCACCACATCTCCCAACCTCCCGGCTCCCCCGGGAAGGTGCTGCCTCCCTCCTGATACGGAGGCCGCCTACACGGCGATGGCAGAGAAGATGACCGAAAAGAGGAGGAGAAAAAAATAAGGCAGGGCAGCTAAAGGCGGCCCCAGCACGAGGGGAGGCGCTGAGGGCCCTCGCTGGGGCTTCCCTGGTGGCGGGATCCAAGGGTGCCCTGAGCAGCTTGTCTGGAGAGACGGCCCGTACCGGGGCACGACAGGCCCGGCCGGAGCGAGGTCTGCCCGGGATCTCCGCATGGCCACGCTCCATCACACCCTCCATCCCCCCTGGCGGATGGAGCTGGGCCATACACTGGGGCGGGACGGAGGCCACGGCCCCGCGGGAGGGGAGGGCAGCGGGCACAGGTAATTCCCCCCCACCACCACCTCCCCCGAGGGCCCCGGGACAAGGGGCGGCAGCGCCATCTGCGCGGCAGCACCGGCCAACCGAGCGGCGGGGCCCGGGCGGCACCTGGGCAGCCGCCGGGTTACATCACCGCCCCTTCCCCGCCGTCCGTCCCCCGGGGCGCGACGGCCGTGGCCACATGGCAGCGGCAGCACCCGCACCGCCCGACAGGGGGGCGGGCAGGAGGATGAGGAGGGCGGCTGCCGGCAGGGAGGAAGGTGCACGCACCGGGCCGCTCCCAGTCGGCGGTGGGAGGGGTGGCGGCCGGGGCTGCGCGGCTGGGCCAGGGGAGAGCGCGGCGCGCGTTACCTGCCCGGGTGGCTCCCCAGCTCCCTGTCGCTCAGCGCCGCCGTGTAAATCCGCCGGTATCTGTCGGCCAGGGCCTTGCCGGAGAGCAGCAGCTGGTATCGGCTCCGGCAGCCCAGCGGCGGCGCGGGCAGGGCTCCCAGCCCGCCGGCCGAGCCCTCCTCGGGCCCCATGGGCCCCATGGCCGGAGCGGCGCCGCCAGAGGAGGAGGAAAAGCCGCGCTCGGCCCCGGCGCAGGCGGCGGCAGCTCCCGCAGAGGCGGCGGCGGCTGCGGCGCTGCTCATCCCCCTCCCCGCCCGCCCCCTGCTTGCGGCGGCGCCGCCTCCTGGCGCGGCGCGGACACAGGCGGCTCCCGCTACCTTCACCGTCGGGGCACAGCCATGGGGAGGCCGCAGGAGCCGCCGCAGGAGCCGCCCTCCGGGCTGCGCATCCACCCGCGCCGCGGGAACACCCCGCTCTTCCCCTCCTGCAGCGGCGGCTCCAGGCCCCGGCTGCCTGCCGCTCTCCTTCCGCCCCGGGCGCACCGCCCGCAGCCGCCGAGCCCCGGGCAGGACCGTGCGCCGCCGGGACCGGGGAGGAGGCGGGGGGGGCGGGCTGGTCGCTTCCCCCTTCCCGCTACGGGCTGTGTGTGGCAGGCGGGGGGCGGAGACCGGCAGCGCCGCTTCCCCTCCGGAGTTTGTGCCCGGCGCTGCCACCGCCCTCTCCCCCACGGCCGCCCCGGCACCGCCTCCCTCCCGCGGGCACCAGCGCCTACGGCGCATGCGCCGCCCCGCCCCTCCCCGCCCCGCCCGCGTGGCCCTCGGGAAAGCCGGGATAGGCGGGAGGGAGCGGCTTGTGCTTTGGGCTGGCTGTGCTGGGCTGCTCCCACGGCCCGCGGGGAACCCCCGTGTCACGGCCGTGTGGGGTCGGGCTGCAGGGCCCTGTTGGGAGTGCGCGTCACAGAATCCATTGGATTGGAAGAGATTGGAAGAGATCCATCGAACACCACCATGTCAACTAGACCATGGCACTCAGTGCCGCGTCCAGTCTCTCCCTGCGCGTGTCCAGGGAGGGTGACTCCATCATCTCCCTTCCAATGTCTAATGACCATTTATGTGAAAAATTTCTTCCTGACATCCAACCTAAACATCTTCCTAACATCCAACCCTGGCGCAACTTCACACTGTCCTCTTCTCCTGTCGCTGGTTGCTTGGGTGAAGACCCCAAGATAGCTGCGATCTCCTTTCCAGGAGTTGGAGGGGAGGTCTGTGCATATTTTATTGGGGTGTCCGGCTGTGTTGAGACAGTGTTAGCAACGGCAGCGTTTGCAGCCGCGTTCCATCACCCTAAAGCCCCACTTTGGAATATCAGCAGCGTGGCTTGGGTGCAAGAAGCCTGGTGTGACCAACTGCAGCAGCTGAGCCCTTATGCACCAATGCCCCACACCTAGTTTTTGTGCTATGTAATGCTACCTAGGCAGGATGTTTTTCAGGAGGAATATCCCCTCTTACTTTAGGCAGAGTTCGCTAAATTGAGTTGCCACATTAGGTGACATTTTCCTTAAGTTGTCTTCACTGTCTCCAGGACAACTTACCTGCTCTTGGAGGATAAGGAAGGCATGGCAGTAGGCACTTTCTTATCTTCAGGTTTCCTACATCGTTGCTTCTTATCTGTTGGAATTGTAGCCCTGCAGTTTTGCCACACTTTCTAGTGCTTTACACAGCTGAAAACTTCAAGTGTCCAGACCAGAATATACATAATAAATAATAATAAAAAATAATTTTAAAAGTCATCATGCCAAATGTGACTTGGTTTGCAGACTGCAGAAAATTGTTATCCGAAGGATGTGTGTGCTGTTGTATTTTCTTGTTTTTAATTCTACCCTCCAAAAAAAGGGCCTAAATAAAGCCTGGAATTCCCCTAATTATAGATAAATATTTTTTTCAAACGATTTCTGCACAACCATAGAATCACAGAATATAATCACAGAATACTTGAGATGGATGGGACCCACTAGGATCATCAAGTCTCCTGGCCTGCACATGACAACCATGACAACAGAATTACAGCATATGCCTGAAAGCAAATAACAGCAAATATAAGGGAACTGTTCAACTGTCATCTTTCTTAAGCTTGTATACTACCCACTGATGCTTTTGAAATTCACTGAGGATTTGAAATTCAAGCTGAATTTCAAATACTTCTCTTACAGAAAACTTGGGATGTTGAAACCAGTGAATTCATACAGATTTTCACAAAGGTAGCTGTGCAGGTAGCAGAAAGACAGCCAGAGTAGTGCCACCACTGAAAAAAAAAGCTACTTTCTGATGCAGTTAGAGGTACTAGAGACCATCCAAGAAATATTTAAAGCACAAATTACATAAAAAGCTTTTGATTATAATTCCTACACTCTAGTGGGAAAAAAAAAAAAGAAAAGAAAAAGCAAATAGTAATACAGCAGTAATCAAAAGGAGCCATGAGAAAACAAGTACCATGTCTTATGGTGTTAACTACCACCAAATCGCATTCCCTCTGAGAATCAGAGTAATAGGTCTTTGTAGCTCCTCTTCTAGGAATTCGCTAAAATCATACCCACAGACAAGAACCAGAAAAACAAATTTAAAAAACCCAAATCAATAACCTTACCCCCAAACAAACACAAACCCCTATGAAAAAAGCAAAACCAGAACCCCCCCCCACATTTTAGCACATCTTTAAGTTTTGTTGAAAGCTGTTACTTTATATCCAAACAGTAATTTTTCCTTCACCAAACACACACTGTCTGATGAAAAGGCTGTCTTCTGGTATAACATTGTCTGTCTCATCTCAAAATTATTCTTCTACACTAATACTGCTGTACTACTCTAATGCATGTGCCATGAAAACTAGGTGCTGGCAAACTTTTGTGAAAGTGATGCAATTTATTGTAATTCTTACATATTACTGCAAACTCTAGAATTTGTCTGGGCTTGTGTTGTACAAAGCCACACACAGTGCACTGAGCACTGTTCTTTGCAAGCTACAGCTGCTACTCCACATCTTTTTTTCTCTCAAGTGTTTTTGCTTTTGGGTGAAACTTGCAAAGTGCCCACAATCAGAGACCACCTTCCATAAGCTTCAATCTGTGATGAGCAATAGAGTTTGACAATGTAACTAAGATTTGCCAAGCCAGAATAACGTTGTACCTTCTTGTAGTCTACTTCCAACCTCTTTTTCTCTTCTTTCAAAATACAAAGTGGTGTCCAGTTGTGAGGCTGTTAATGGCACCAAGTGGGAGCTGGATGTTCCATCCTCATTCATAGCTATCTTTCTTTTTCTTGCTTGGTCCTCCAAGGAAGCCACCTGTTCTTTTTCTTCTGTGTATGTATGTATTTATTTATTTAATAGGACTGTGGTACTTATATTTCATATTCTGACTCTGATCCTGAGCAACAATATCAGTGTTGTGCCATGTAAGAACATTCAGGAGTACATATTTCATCTAGAAGAAATTTCATCTAGAGGAATATCTACCTTATGCTAGATTTGATATTGACTATACTCCTGTGGTTCACATAAAATTATTACCAGTTCAAATCTATTTCTTTGCTTGCTGATTGTTGGTGTGTTTTCTGTTTGCTTGGAATTTTTGTTTGGGTTTTGTTTGTTTGTTGGGTTGGGTTTTTAAAGTGGTAGTATAGTTTTGGAGGCTGCATCAGGTTAGCCCTTTGCTTTCTGTAACTGCAGAGGTCTAGCAATACATATTTGAAAGATGGATTTATTACGCCACCAAAACAAACTCAGTCAACTGAGCAAAGATACTTTGTACTTTGAAAGCAGAATATGTCTTACTACTGACAATACTCAGCTCTTTTCCTGTTTGCAGACATCTTCCTGCTGATACAGAATGAAGTGCTTTGTCCATCAGCCTCTCCCTTTTTCTTTGAGGTGGGGCTGTCAGCAGTTGTATTCATTCACTTGGCAGGTTTGTAAATAAGTTTTAGCAGAACTTGTTCACTATCACAACTCCCATGGATCAGCATTGTACAAATGTGAGTTTCACCACAGCAGAACAATTGCCACCGGGTAATTCCCATATCCTGCATAACAAAATGTAAAGCAGAAAGTTCCATGATTTCATAACCTAACCCTTATAGCTTTTCAATTATATTTCCAGGTCTTGTTTTTTTAAGCTTTCAAAATATTATACAAAACAACATAGTAATTTCTTCACAAGCAATCAGGGAATACGGAATATAATAACTTCAAAATATGTAAGATAGTAAGTTTACGTATCAAATTGAAGCTGGGGTATTATGAACCATAGAATTCAGTACTTCTGCAGTAAAACTTGCAATTTACTGCAATTAGTGATGCCAAAATTCTTGATTTGCCTGAAGCAACTAGCTCTTACCATCACATTTTCTCCACAAATAGCACTTAAGCCAGTAATAATGGCAAAAAAAAAAAATCTTTTGGTCATTAAGCTTATGTCACTGACAAGACGTTGTGAGGCAGGTCATAAGTTTAGTTAAAAGGACCATTTTTCAACACATAGTTCCAGAAAAGCTGAAGTCCATTTTGGCATTTTTACTCTGTACTATAAATATGTATTTTTTTAAGTTGTCAGCATTTATTTTGATAATTCATTATTTTTGGGGACATACACGCAGAAACTCCAAACCCACAAAACTTTACAGCACAATTCTTGTCCTGTGTTTTTCTATTATAAAGAGCTCTTTAATGATAGAAGGCACAGGACAGGCACTATACTGCCTCCATATTAGGGACAAGACCTTCTTTTCCATGCTACAATGGAGATTCTTGTTCCTCCCTATCCAGTTGTTTTCCAGGTCAAATAATGGCACTAACTTATGCTTACCCAGGTTTAGTTATGATATACAGCACAAATGAAGGAAAACAAAGCTCACATATTTTAAAAACAGAAATAATTTAAAAAATGCAATTCTGCAAATTAGTTTGCTTTGTAAAGTTTTGGTTTTATAAGTCAAGTTTGCTTGTCAAGAGGTCCCTCTATGCACTCCTTCACCCACTTTTGGCTTTATACTATTTATTCTGCAGGTGCTTAGATTTTAATTCTACTTTAACCAAGCTCTGTTGTCTTCTCATTTAAATGCTTTCTTTAAAATTCATTTAGTACACACCAAAAAAAAAGTTGTGTGAAGTAAAACCTTACAGCTTAATGCTGAACCATGTATATAAGCTTTTCAGTTAAGATAATGACTTCTTTTAGGTGGGGATATCAACAAAGAAAACCCAGCTATTTACTTCTGCCATGGTAATATGACTGGCATTAGACTAAATAAAAATAGGTACACGTTGAAGTAAAGATGGTATTTATGAGTAACTTTTTCCTTTCAAAATTGCATCAATTACTATTTAACAGTATTCCACCAGATTTCCTCACACATAGAAATTCAGACTTTATATATGTATATATCTAATTGTCTAAACCAGCTATGCATTATATGAAGACAAACACAGTTGAAGAAATATTACCAGGGCATAATCTGCAATCACCCTGAAGACCAAGTAAATAAGTGCAGAACGTTTTAACCAGCAGCGCTGAAGTGTGCGAATGAAGCAGCAAAACCTCAAAGAATAACAATTTAAAAAAAAATACTAGAAACCCACAAAAAAGACAAGTCATGTTTTATAACATATTGTTGCTCTGAAAATAGTATATAGTTTAAAAGGAAGATCCAGTGTGACTTGACGTTCAAATCACACGTCAGAATGCTTTGAAACTCGACCTTGGGCTGAAACTGGACTGAAATTTGGAAACTTCAAGTCCTTTTCACTATAACATATGGAATAATGGATGAGGAAACATAGAATGAAGAAACAAAGACTAGGATGTAAACCCATTGAGAAGTCCTACCATAGAAACACAGGACTGCAAAAATCCACATGGGTCCTCAAGACCAGTCTTCTACCAAAAATGATGAAATGTGCATGAGAAACTATAAATACTGCATCCTTTACAAGAACACCTGAACTCTATTAGAAACTAAATCAGCTTGTCAGAGAAAAAAACCCTCACAGTTAAAACATTTTAATCTGCAATAATCCTGAATATCCCAAAACCGAAAATAGGATGAGATTGTATTTCCATTTTTTCCCATTTTCATATTTCCACACAGGACTGAAATCACTTTATTGAGACATCTCAAATGGATAAAACAGGTAATTTTAAATTCAAATTCCAGACTCAGAGCCAAATGCCAGCAAAATATTTAGAACAATCACATTGTCAGTGAAATCTTTGGAAGTCTAGGTAGGAAACTGTATGGATGGTGTTGTGATCACAGGGGAACAAAAGCAGTCTAGAGTGCAACTGCTTAAAACCTCACATAGTTATCCATGGATATATTTTTAGTAACTGTTTTCTTGAGCAACTGTAAATTAAATTAAGCCCTTTCAGGCTTTGTGTTGTTTATAAAATGCAGAGTCCCGGGATTCAGTTAAATTAATAGCTCAGTGAAAGTGAACTTTCTCCGCTGTTAGTTCAAACACCCAGATACTTTCTACACATGAATCATCACACTGCATTTACTGAACTCTGAGGTATGTGTGTATACCTGTTGCTGCACTAGCCACTTTATTCCCTGTGAGGTTTTTTTTCCTGTAATCTTATAATTACTAAGGACTACTTTATTAGTCATCTAACAGGTGATTTTCTTATGAATATGTATCAAAAGGAACCTTCCATTTCAACTGATCCTGAGAACAAGCACTGCTCCCAATATTTCTGTGAGCTTATAGTAAACAGTTAAACCAAGAGGCAAGCTCCCAATACACAGTTTATTATTCTATTTACATTTTAATGCTTTTAACTTTTCAAAGCAAATGGGCAAAGGATACTTGGCCATTATTTGTGGGAAATTCTGCTTATCTACCATTTCCTGTGCTAAACTCTGCATCTGAAGTTATGGATTTTGCTAGTTGTGCTATGATGTACATACAGTTTAGTAACATGCTTATAGTACTTTGGGAATTGGCCCTTTTTTCTGGAGGCTTGTAATTGATCTGGTAAGACTGGGAATGGATCTCACACAACTGGCTTCCTCAATTGCTGCTCTCCCTTCCACTCGCATTTCTCTAACTCAGAATTAAGAGTCCATTTAATTAACCCAGTTCTTGTGCTGCAAGTGGTTTTGCTCATCTCTATTTAGAAGCATCAGATGCTGTGCCTACAACAGTTTTGAAGGCTTTATTTTGAAGAATTTCCCTCAGATCACCATCTGCTATAAATTAATCCAAATTATATATTGTTGTATGTTTTACCTTCTTTCCTTCTGTTTGCTTTTTCTTAAAGCTTTAGCATGATTTATATTGTGGTCTCATTGCTGGAGTCTCAAATCTCACCTCTTATTTTTTAGTGGATAGTGTAATTTGACATCTACAGGTGCAGGATCCATGAACTGTTTATAGCATGTACACATGTCAGAATTGCAAGAAATTTAAGATAAAGAATAATTATGAGAGCAGAGAGGTAACATGATCAGTCTTTGGAAATATTCATCCTAATTTGTATATCTGAGAACTGAGCAAAAGTTCCTGAGAAAGTGACCTAACATCAGTTACAGTCTACTTAATGGTCCTCAATTTTGGTCCTTTTAAAATTGCTTCCGTTTTAGAGGGAGGAACACCTGAAGATAGAAAAATCAAGAAACCTATCAAGAGAGCAGTGACACATGAAAGGAAAACCTAAAATACCTGCAAATGGATAAAAATTCCAAGGAATAAATGGTAGTAGAGTAAACAGAGCTATGACAAATAAGAAAAAGTAAGCCACACCAGAGTACAGTGGTATACTGTCCTGGTTTCTGCTGGCATAGAGTTACTTTTCTTCTTGGTAGCTGGTACAGTGCTGTATTTGAATTCAGTATGAGAATAATGTTGATAAGACACTGATGTTTGAGTTGTTGCTGAGCAGTGCTTACCCAAACACAAGGACTTTTCAGTGTCTCGTGTTTTGCCAGTGAGCAGGTGCACAAGAAGCTGTGAGTGAGCACAGTCAGCTCAGCTGCCCTTAACTGTGTAAAGGAATATTCCATACTGTAGAACATCATGCTCAGTATACAAACTGGGGGGCTGGCCAGGAGCCACCAATTACTGCTCAGGGATTGGCTGAACATCAGTCAGCAGGTGATAAGCAATTGTGTCACTCATCAGTTGTTTCTCTTGGAGTTTATTCCTCTCTCTCTCCTTTTCATTACTATTATTATTATTTTTATTATTATTATTGTAGTAATATTATTAATATTATTATTATTGATTTACATTGTTTCAGTTATTAAACTGTCCTTATCTCAACCCAAGAGTTTTACTGTTTTTTCCTGATTCTCTTTCCCAGCAGGGCAGGGCAGGCCAGGGAAGTGAATGGCTGTGTGGTGCTTAGTTGCTGGCCAGGGTTAAACCACAACATATAAATACACTCAAAAAAATGTCTGCATCCATCAACACTTCTTAATTATTACTCAAATGCTACTGACCCACTTACATAAAGTTATTTTCTTGGAGTACTTGAGTACTTGCATTACCTTGAAGTACCCAGGCACTTTTCATTCCATTAGCACTTAAGACAGATATTAGGAAAATATACAGGACTAAGTTTTTTTAAAAACTAACTGATCATAGAGATGAGCCACATAAAGAAGTCTAAAACCCCTAAATCGAGATTCAAAGATTATTTTTTAAATGTTTTCCCCTTGAACTATTCTGGTACTTAAAAATCTTTTAAAAGGAGAGAACTAGAACACTAAATTTGTGCTATCATCAGAAGTACAAACAGAATGACAACAATAATTACTCCGTAATTATTTTAATGTCACTCCTTAGGTAACAGAAAGGACTGCAGTGCTAGACAGCCAAAGATGAAACAGCATTAGCTACGCTCTTACAAAAAATAGATCTCATTAAGTAAATCTACTTTCTCTCTTTGGCAGAAATACAAGTATGGGTTTCCAGGTTAGTACTACACAATATTCCAACTCAGATGTCAACATTATATAGAATGCAAAATAAGTAAATTATTAACTTAGCTGATGAACAAGTAATTCTTGAGATGTATCAGTATATGTGCTTTATCCTTATTAATAGAATTTACTTCTATGACAAAAAAAGGCTCTTGCAATTGACCAGATTCCTATTCCACTCTTACACTATAGAACAACTGAAAAATTAGTGCTGTACAAGAAACCTCCCCTGCAAAAAAACCCCACCCTGAAAGCTACTTAATGCTTTAATTCTTATAATCAAGTTACTTAGTATTCTATAGGTAGAATATGCTTTCTAGTATCACTACTAAGAAAAATAATAATTACCTCTGTAACTTTTTTTTTTTGGTAAAAGAGAAACAGACCACAAAAGTAGTATAGCTGTGATACCTTCTAGCTCTGTACAGCTACTGCAATTAAACAAACAGGTTTTATTTTACAAACTCAAAAAAAAAACCAAACAGCTCTTATTCAGTTTGTCATGCAAGCAAAAGCATCCTGTTAGCCTTCAGTTCATACACCACCTCTCACCTTCCTTTCATTTTCTCACCCCCAACAACATTGTTCTCCCTGAGCTTGGACTGCCTTTAATATGGGACTGCCTTAAGCTGGGAATCATATACTACCTTAGTGGATTCACAGCTATGTACTACTTTATCTCAAAGTGAGGCAGGTTAATTTCCTGAAGTGTGTAACATCTAAGCACAGTGTTATCGCAAAAAGGAATTAAAGTAATCCTTGATTACAGAATGGAGAAGTGATTCTGTCTTTTTACACCATATCATTGAGTTGTACCTATTCCTACTGCCATTGCATTTAGTAGAAGTACTCCTAATTGAGTTTAGGTTGCCATATAAAAGTTTGGATAGAAACATCCTTCGGATTGCAATACAAAGGCGTTTAGCTGGAAACAGGATTATATCTGCCCCTACCTGTTGTCCATGCCCCAGAGGTCAGTGAAGACATGCAGTTTCTTATAATGTTGTATATTTGTTGGTATATCAAAACCACTATTCATGTTTCATGAAGACATTAAAGAAGTATTTAGAAACAAATGACTCACCAGCAAGCACTGATATGGGCATCTGTAAGCTCTGACCACAAAATTTAAAGTTATAAGAATAGCAACTTTTAAAGTAGCAACTGTGTGAACTACATTACAATGCTTGTTGCAATAGTGCAGTTAGGAACCAAAGATGATGACTTCTAAATATTCTGTTAAAAAGAGTGTTCACCAAAATGCATTCTTGTTATATGAATTTGATGCCAGGCTAGTATTCTCTGTTGTAGAAATAATTAGATATCAGGTGAAGAAGCAGCCATATTTTTTAAGTAGAGACTTATCTCTTTGGATTACATCGATATCTGTTTACACATCCTACATTTTTGTAGTCTACAGAGCAAAAACCAGAATTTATATGTCAAACAAACTTTTTATGATTGATTGACTATTGAGTAACTATAGAGCAGGTGGATTTTTAGACAATTTGTTTAATTTTTAATTTACAGTTCCCTTTTTTTAAAAAACTGGTGTAGTACATTTCCTAACTAAAAAAAACCACAAACAAAACAACAACAACAACCAACAACAAACAAACAAACAACAACCAACAACAACCAAACAAACAAACAAAAAAAACCGCACCACACATCCAAGGAATAGAAATACAAGAATGATATTCAGTGAGGCTTTACCCAGAAATGAATCATCAGGTTTGTGAATGCTGTATCTGTATAAATCCATGTAGATAGAATCCAGTTGGAGCAGCAGACAAAATAAGTAGTCGTATATATCCATATATATCCTTCTGGAGCCACTTATAGGTGATGTGAGACTAGGACTGTTTGCAGTGTAGTGCTCAGAAGTAATCTGAAAGCATGATGTGTAACTCTTGAATTTAGGATAACCTGAAAACCTTAAAATCTCATTCCATTCAAAACACTTACTGGAATAATGATTTTAAAGCAACAAATTATAATATAGATTTAGTTAGTTACAATTTGATGACAGTTCCAATTATTTCCTGCTCACAACAGTCACACTTGGAATAAGCTGAATGATGACCTACAACCCCTTCTCTAGAGTAACCATTCTTGTCAAAGAAAGAAAAGACTTATTTTATCTAATTTTATTCATCTAAAGGTTAGGCATCTCAGACTAATCTGGCTTAAAATTTAACTAAGTACATATCTCAGTCTGTCACTAGTAGCTAATAATCAATATCTTCCATGCAGGATTCCTTCATTTTCACCACCTATGTGTGTGTTAGCTGTGTTGTCTACACTAGATAAGCTCTTTCCAGAGTAAAAAGAAAAGACAAAAGTATCTCCAAAGAGCAATTGCCCTCTGGATGCACCCGCCATATTTTAATTAAAGCTTGAAACAGATAAATAGCATATAAAAACTTTATACTTTTTTTTATCAGGCAGTTATGATGCATTTTCCAGTTTCTTTACTCATCTTGATGCAATGAAAAGTAGCAAAATATGAAAGCAGATGTGACTTACAGTGCTAGTCTTTCTAGAGTGTGTTAGAAGGCCATTTACTTTGGTTACAGGTGAGAATTGAATGCAATTTAGCTTTGATTAGACCTCTGTTCTATTGTGAGAGCAAGCAAATTCAAAATATGTTTATCTTCTTTAGCCCTCGTACTGTTAATCATTTTCACCCAAGTTCTTACAGTCTTTTCACCCAAGCCTTACGAATCTCATTCCTTGACCTCCAGAATAAAAAAAGTTTTATTTCAGAGACCAAGAATCTTGCTAATCAGCTACAGCAATTTTGTTTTCCACACCAGGACGCCTTTAGCTAAAGCTATATTGCAGTGTCCCAGTGTAGTACTCAGACTTCAATTATTAGAAAACTACTGAATGCAGCTCATCTTATTAATTTTTCCATTGCACTTAAACCAGATATGGTTTGGGTTTGGGGGTTGTTTTTTTGTTTTGTTGGGTTTGGTTTTGGTTGGGGCTTTTTTTTAGTTTCGTTGCAGGTTTTTGGTTTGGTTTGGTTTTTTTCTGGTTTTGTTTTTGTTTTGTTTTATTTGCCGTTTAGGGTTTTTTGTTGGTTTTGGGGGTTTTGTGGTTGTTTGGTTTTTTGTTTGGTTTATTGTTGTCGTTGTTGGTTTGGGTTTTTTTTTATATAGGATCTGCTCTTGACTGGTGCTTTAAGTAGCTGGATCAGCCAATCCCTTAACTTGTTCCAGTTTTAGGCAGTTCTACAACAAGTTTTCTCTGCTTTTAAAATTTATAATTTTGGTTTTGCTCAATCTTTTTTACCTCATGAATTTCCAGAATTTTACTTCTGCTATGTTTTGAGAAAAATAGAAAAGCTGGGATTTAATTTATGCTTGTCTGAATCTGAACCTCAGTTATCATGTTTATGCTGAGGCTGTAGGCTATATAGACCCCTGCAATTTTTATATATATGCAAAGATAAGGTGATCCCTGTCATAGAGTCAAATTTTCCCTAATATTAAAGAACAGTCCAGAAATAGCTCTTAAAAATTCAAGGCCTTCTGATTTTTTTTTCCTTAGCAACAGCTCTGTATAAAAATTATGATGAAGCTGCCAAGGCTATCTGGCTTTGCAGAAGCGCAGTGAGCCAGAAAGTAAGTTTAAGAAGTTGGCTTTATTTGCATAAAATTAACTAAATTATGCACATGCTGATAAATAGGAGTTAGTTCACTGGTAAAAGAACTCTAGTTATTATTTAAAAATCTTATGTGATGTCAAATAAAAAAGGATAACTACACCTTTAGGAAGTTGGTATGTCTTGGATGCTTAGTAATTTGTGTTTGAAAGCACCCAAGTTCAAAGCTAACTTTTATTAGTAACTTAGCTATGGTGACTTGGTATAAAAGCCAATTTAAATTCAGTTTAAATGAGTGTAGCTAATGGCAGATAATCTAATGTTTTATAAATGCTTTGGAAATTAATATGTTGGGTAGTTTAGGAAGTCTAAAAGGAATGAAGAGGAAAGAAATGTATTTCTTTTAAGAAAAATGTTTCCCTATAATATGTTTATTAATGTGAAGTTATGCTTTCTGCCAGATCATTTTATAGGTAAACAAGCAACCAGGCTGGAACTTTGATTCTAATAATTAAATAAATTAAAAATTGCTCCTTGATTTCTACTGAACAAAACCTGTAACATCCTTAATAATGCTATATAATAATCACTACTCCAAATCAAATGCAGCAAAGAAACAAGTGTTGACTGAGTCCTAGCTAATCGACAACTGAACTGACAGCCAAAATTTTAGAGCTTTAAACGTTGCTTCTGGAAAGAGGTGGATCAGCCATCACTACACTTCGGAAAGGTAGCCTCATAAGAAAAACAAATTTCTACTCTTTATTTTCTTATTTGATTTCCTTTCTGCTATACTAGTAGCACATAAGGCAATCTAAACTGTGGAATGTGGGGGCATGTCCCAGTGTCTGGGGTCCACCTACACACTCCAGCTACATTCCAGCTTCATATCAGATAGAAAGCAAACCTTCAGCCCTTTCGTCCTCTTGGGTAGGAGAGCATAGGGAACAAGAGGTGACTTTTTTGTGTATCAGCCACAGAACTAGTGCTCAGAAATATTGACATGAAGGAATTTCTTTGGAAACTGTGAAAACGCCTTGCAAATTAATTTGTTTGGCAATTACAAGAAACAAGGACACTCAATAGAAACAATGATTAAGACTAGAGAGAGAAATGGATTAGTAAAATGTTAAGAATATAAACAAATTAAAGAGAGATCAGCCAGTCAGCCTGATAAAATTAACGAAAGAAATATAGTTGCAAAATAGATTAACTAACTGCTTTGGGCAAAACTGAAAACAATTATGTACTCCTTTTAAGACTGATGGTGATGACAAGACTCTAAGGACTGCTGAACTTGAAGCTGTGCTTCATCTGATTATTTGGTTTATTTATATCGAAGAAATAGAGATATTTCTGCTTTTTCCAAATCTGCTTTCTGCTCCGCAGATTGCAGTTCATTCTGTGAGAGTCACCTGTAGTTTAACCAGCCAGTGTGTTAAAGCATTTTACAGTCCAAATTTTTCCAAACTAATTTTAGGCAAATAACCAGAGATCCAGTATTGGGAATGTAATTGCCTTGTGTCATGGCAAAACCACGACACCTTGACTCCTAAGAGTGGGTGACTCAGATTCTAGGTGGGCTAGTTTGTCATCTGGAGGTGCTGTGGAGAGTGAGTCTTCCGTCTCTTCTTCTTCCATGTCTTTAAACAGAAGCTGTGATGGCATAAATTGTGAGTCTGGTAAGGAAAGGATAAGGATAATCCAAGATAAGGAAAATCCAAAGATTTATCTGATGTCATTCAAGCTACGGGACTTTCTGAAAATATAATATTTTCTTGGTTTCAACACTAGATAGATAAAATCTTAGTCTGATGAGAGAGGCATCTCTCATTAGTATCACAATTAGTATCACAACAAAAATCATCTTGCTGGAATATTTCCTATGAAAGAAGTTTTTCTTCCTGTCTTTCCAGTCAGATTTTGAGTTGATGAGGAAATGTGCATGATGACTCTGTTTTTCAAAACAGGTGATGTACATGGGGAATTCTTGCTGAAACACACAATAATTTTTGCAAATGTATCCCGCTTCCAACACCTTATATAAAATATATTCAGCCATGTCACTAAAGAGTCTTGAAATCTGGACTGTGTAGTCCCACACAGAGGTGTAAAGACCAGGTTCTCCTCAGCACTGTTTTTTGTGGCTGTTGCTCCATTTGGAGGGGAGGGATGAGTTCATCTAACTATATCCCCTCTATTTGAAGCATGAGAGGAAACAGCAAAATCGTAAAGCAGTATTTTTGGTTGCACATATTCTCCTGTGTTCTGGTAATAACATATTCTCTGGGATTTTTTTCATGCTTTCCACTTTAAAATTAATTTAGGTGCTTTAAATGTTAGCCTGAGATGTTACTGGCTCAAGATCTGACTGGACATAAGCCCCCCTGTTCCAAAAGTACTGAAAGAACTGATGATCTTTGCTAGGAGTGAGTGTTCTCATGGCAGAAACACAATTCTGAGTCATTGCCCGAATACAACTGATGAGCATCACTTGAGATGCCCTAAAGAATGTTTGATGTCCTATACAGAGGACCTGCAGGTACAACACAGGTTCTGTGAGAGACGTGCACTTTTCTTCAGTGGCAGCTGAAGTCAGGGAGGTACACTTGGTGCCTTTGTGAAGGCCACTAAATCAGACCTTTTTTGACTATTGAAATGAATACATGTTCAGGAAGGATCTCAAGTCCATGGACTGACAAGGCAGAATTCTGTCGTAAACAGAAACAATCTCTGGAAATTCTTTCTGGAGCCAACAGATCATTCAGCATACATCAGAATAGGGAAGCTGAAGTCTGCCTAAGTGGTTGGCATTGAGATAAGTATGCTTGACGTGATTCTTGCTGCAAGTCTTATCCCAAAGATGATAGTAGACTGTGAGATAAGAGGCCTTAGTAATGTAATTGGATCTATAAACTGGTAACTGTGCAGGTTGCTTCATAGTTGAGAGAAAAGTGCAAGTTGCCTATGAAACCCCAGAGCAGACTGCTTTAATGGATTTGGGACAGTTAAAAATGATCTCATAATAGTAATTTGTGTGAAATCCCCTTCTCTAGTCCCATGCAAGTTTAACACAGACTTTCTGAGATTGCTGAAACTAGTCACTGCTCTGTGGTGGGATTCAGTAGTCCAAAAGCAGTTTGCTCAAGATCTTTATTCCATTCAGTGGGCTGAAAAGGTCAATCTGATAATTTTGCCACATAACCAATTGTGCTTCAGTTGTCCAGGAATGCAAAGAAGAGAGGAAACAACTGACTTCTCACTCCATATCCCCAGAAAACCTAAGATTGAATTTGGTCATGGGGATATATGTGCCATGTCTACTTCGCCTGCTGAGTCAGGAAGCTCAGTGCAAGCCATGCATCTTGCAACTGCTGCAAGCCAACCTTTGTAGCAAGGCTTGGCAATCATCTGCATTGCTCTTTAACCCAGAGAAACAGCATGGAGCTCAGCTAAGGGATAAAGTTCAAACCACCCCACTGGACTTTTTAAATCTACCCATATCTTAAGGGAAATCCTGCTGAAAGAGTTGAAAAGTACGTACCTAACCTCTTCATAAAAGAATTTATTTTATTTACATTCCTGTTGCTTTTTTTGACTGACCTTGATGGGTTCAGGAAAGTAATATAGAGGGAAATCTGCAACAAAGCCTTGGAAACCTTTGAAATGCTGTTCTGTCCACAGCTCCATAGAGCTTTCCAAAGGAGTTTGTCTTACAGACAGTCATTGCAGATACAGGGAACAGCACATTATCCCAGAAGGTTAATGGAGAAGGGCACCTGATCTATTTGTGAGTCAGAGGCTGTTCACACAGGAGAATGCTCACTAAAGGAGTGTTTAGACCTTAAATGGGAACAAAATTGCTAAAATATTGTTACTGAAGATTTAAACTCTTGTCTAGAATAATTTCTGCCTTTCCTGAAATTACCAACTGCAATTAGGACATTAATGACCAGATTAATATGTGGTACTAGAATTGGTACTAGAAGCATGACAAGTATTGGACATAAAATTACACATACAGTTAGAGATAGCTGTCAGACTGTGTAAGCATTTCATACTGGAGGACGAGGAGTGCTTTGGGCTCTACACGTAATTTTAAGAGCGAAGAGACTGTAGAAAACTACTGAAACTACTGTTGTGCAATGCACTTATTCTGTGTGCCCCACTTGGAAAGCAGAATTAACACCAGATAGCTGGGATACAGCTGGGAACAAATAGCCATTTCTTCATAAGAATATAAATGGAAAACAACAGGGTGACTAATGTCAATGTCTGTGAAAGTAAGCATCTTTCAAGTCCAGTGGTTGTAGTTCTAGTTCAGCTTCAGATTTGTTCAGAAGCTGATCCTAGACTTAGGTATTTAATTTAGAGGGTATGTGTAGATTATGGGTTGAAGCCTGGTAGATGGCTTTTCTTTCTGTAATGAGGAGTCAAATGTTGACTCAGTATATCTGATTTGGTCTAGATACCAGAAATCAAATAAGATTTCAACTCTTTAAAAAGTCTGTCCTTAACAAAAAGGACACTAAAAATGTCCTACATGTAGAGGCTTAGAAGAATTCTTAAAAAAAAAAAAAAAAGTTTCCCTTGTTCTTTTGAAGATAAACTTATTTAGGACAAGTTTTTCCGGGTGGCAGGTTCTTTGCTGTTTGTCCCTTTCCTGTTTCCTTTTGGGACTCATTGATTCACTGCTGCTCAGTGTATCTTCCTCATGAATGGATTCCTGGGTAATACATCCAAGAAATACAAATAAACAACCATTGTCATTTCTCTTTTGAAGAACAGGTCATATTTTTAACATTTCTTTACAGCTTTGTTCCTTGAGAGAGCTGTCAGGTAGATTTGATGTTCTGGTATGCTTATTGCTTTTTGTGTGTGTGAAACTGAACATCCCTAAACCATAGAAAAATCTCAGATTTTGCTTTTAAAAGATATCTGGGGAAAGGTTGTTATGCTGAGGATTGCATTAGACTTAAAACTAGTAAAAATGATGGAATAAATTTCATGGTGTAGTTCAGTTTAGTTAGTATTGATTCAGTTGCTTTTCAGAATAAATGTAATTGTATTCTTATGATACATTGAGAGTAAATCAAATGCAAACCTGAATATTTTTAAGGCAAAGCAAACCTAGGTGACTATAGGTTCTAGTATAATTTTAATTTTCTATGTTTGTATACAGATTTGTCTTTCCTGTTGGCTGTTGTATACAGCTGGCTTTCCTGTTACAAACTTTAGGAAAGTATTTGCTCTGAAAAGGAAAGACAAATTCAACCACTGTCTTGAAACAAGCTGTGAGGAAACACCTTCTCTATATAAAAAAAATAATATCATGCAGGTGGTCAACTGATCCCAAAAAGCATATCAGGATCTCTCACTTAAATCAAAAAGAAAGGCAAGAGAAAATTGTGTATGAGAGAGAGAGGACTGTAGAATGAGATGTTTGTCCAATATAATAAGTTTTAACCAGTGAAGTGCCAGGGCCTGAGACAGGCCAGAATTGGCTTACTGTCCCTACTTGATAAAGGAAAATGTTTATAGCCTTATATAGAGCTGTATATAAGCCTAGTTAGATTGCATGTGCATATGAACCTTATACATAGATTAGCTAAAGTGCTTACGATAAGCATTTATGTCAAACCATATATTTGAGACATTTTTTGCTGAATCTTGTCTTTTAGACCAGATACTTAAGAAATTGTGGTGTACTCTTGTGACTGTCTGCAAGATATTTTAGAGACCTTTAGGAACCTTGCCCAGGAACCTCGCCCAACCTAGACCTGGGCTCTGGCCAAGCCCTGGTCTCGAGTGGTTGAGAAGACTGTCACAAGATGTTTCCCCATGACAAAATATGCAAGTCATGGTTCTCTGACCCTTTGCTGTGGCCTGGGACTCCCCAGTGAATGAAGCGGTCTGGATGACGGTGATGTGTTAGTGGGGTGACTGTTGGTGTATCTTTCTTAATCTCTATTCTTTGCTTGTATAGTAATGATTAGATGCATTACCTTGCTTAGTTTGTTTTTTTCTGCCAAATGGTGTGCATTCTAAGCTTATTAAATTCATTATTTTGGTTTTTGTGTTCCCTTAATTTTGCTAATAAAGTAAGACTATTCCCTCTATCGGTGTCTGTGTCCCCTCTATTGCCCATCAATTGACAAAACAATCCCTGACAGCCAGACTTCTGGGGAATATAAATTCCTTCTAAATAATAAAAAACCCAACATAATTAAGAAATTCAGGATGATTATTTCTCAGTGAGCCTAAATTGTTCTATATGTTACTGAAAAATGACTAAGCTTCCAAAAGTAGAAAAGCTTGGAAAAAACATGTCTAGAATATTGTGGGAACATTTGAACTGATCCTGTCTTTGGCATAGCTGTTTTCAGTTACAAGGTCATCCTTTGACTGTGAAACACTTTTGTGAACTATAAGGCTCTGAGTTTGTTCCAGGTAGGTCTGCTGGTTTTAAAATAGAATTTTTAAAAAAAAAAAAAAAAAAAAAAAAAAAAAAAAAAAAAAAAAAAAAAAAAAAAAAAAAAAAAAAAAAAAAAAAAAAAAAAAAAAAAAAAAAAAAAAAGAGGATTATAGTAAAATTTAAGAAGTTTCTAACATTAACTCTTAAACAAATATTTTGAAGCTTTTATAAGATTTTGAGAAAACAAAACCAGTAACTTGTCTGTGTTCTGTACATCTGTGGTGATGTAAAAGAGGGCTGCAGAGTGATCTTGAGCATGGTACTTAAATGTTAGCTCAGCCGCTATCTCTGTGTTGTATTACCTTCATCTCAGACATATCTGCTCATCAAGGGGCCAGCACTAAGCAGTGCAGATTTGAGGAGGTTAGTGCCATTTACCCTTAGCTTCCTGTCCCTTTATGTAGGTTAACATGTTTAAATATATTTATTCAAATGCTGTTAACAGCAGTGTTGAATGCTCTTCTGTTAGTGACAATGCCAAATACATCATATATATATGTTTTCTGGCTTCTTTTATGGTTTCCATTATCATCTTATCCACTTTCAGCAAAATGTATTTAGCAGACTGAAAGCTTACAGAACAGCACAGAGTTCCTGAAAAAGCTTTTACTTGAAAGTAAGCACCAACAATCTCTTCCTTAGAGAACTCCACTGGGCTCACGCCTTTCTTTCATAGAATAACCTAATGACTAGCACAGTTGCCAGGAAAATGAGAGACATATATCCTGTTACCTCCTCTAGCTGAAAGAGCTGTAAACCAAAACTTCCTGGGAGAATATATCAAAAGACTGGACATGGAAATAGTCTTCAAAACAACAGAGAAACAGCTACCTTTTCCTTAAGAGCCATGTAGAAATAGCAGGATATTTAATTTTGAATTCTAAGGTGTAAGGCACTCACTGGTATGGTAGAATACCACAGGTGTAGTCATAGGATAGTTTCTGTATTTTCTTTAATGAGTGTTTCATTGTAACTATGTGTCTTTCAATAAAAATGCCATTTTGCAGAATTTTTTTCCAAATTACTCTGAGAATATATTAAACCTACTGAAAGGGTTTAGCTAATTAAAAATTTATTATTTGAGTTCTGCACATATTGCTTAAGCATCAAAATCCCATGATGTGTCATTTACTTTGCTGTGATAGTCTCTTGATTTCTTCCTCTTTGTCTCATGTCTCGGGTGGAAAATGAGAAGAACTTTGGTGAATCTCAGTCCCTTCAGGAAATCAACCCATGTTCTCAGAGTTATGGGCTTCCTGCACATAAAATTTACTATTACAGTGAAGATACACATAATGTCACATGAAATCACAACTTTTTCAACATTTGTCTAAATTTTGGAGCTGTAAACTTGTGTCCAGAACTCAGCAACTTTGGTCTAAAACAGCTAAGAGACTGGGTGAATAATATCTGTCCCATATCACTTGTCAATAGTTATGAAAAAAATTGTTGCCTCATAACTCAAAAAGACAACACTGATGATGATGCATTATTAACAGTTCATAGGAACATGCTTTCAGAGTGTTTTCATAATCCATATTATTTGGAACAACAGGAGTGGAGTGTTTGTTGCAGACATTACTGATAGTCCATTTTTTTTTCACATTCACAGTATGTCCTAGATTTTAATGTGTTTTAATTAAACAGAACATCTAAATATTGCAATAAGTGTTGGGGTTTTTTCGTTTGTTTGTGTTTGTTTTAAATTCATTAAGGAATGATGTTTTTGAGAAGGCTTTTCCCTTTCCATAGTTTCAAGAGCACAAAATGCAAACTTGTTCTTTGGTAAAAGGGCATATCTTTGCCCTCTTGTAAACAGAAAATAGTAGTAGAATGAAGAAAATGGCTGTCTTTCCTAAAATAATTGGTGTGTCATTTCTATTTAGTACAAAAGTACACAAAAATTCCTAAAGAATAGGTTCTTCAGTGAATTAATTGTCTGGGGAATATTTTTTCCTCCATGTTGAAGAAGAAATTAAACATATGAAGAGAGAAAGAAAAAGTTATCAAAGGTAGTATTAATGTATTTCAATAATGCACAAGATTTCAGTGAATTTTGGTATCCCACAAGTTCCAGCAACCTGTGGTTCTCTTGTTAATATCAAAAAGAACAGAGAATGATATAGCATTGGGTGCTATATTTCTTAGAGGACTCGTTTGGAGTAATTTTTTGTTCAAAAAAAGCACTGCATGCATTTCCCTTCCTCATGGAAACTGTTAGGCTCGGAGCGAGCATTGCTATGGTGATAACGTATTGACTTTTTCTCAGAGAGCAAAGAAATGGAGTCCCTCCTATGTCTGAAAAAGATGCACTTTTTTTTTTTTTAACTGCTTACCTGTGGCGAGTGCCTTCAATCCCTGTCAGGAAAGGCTTATAGAAATAGTTATAGTTATGTTTTTGTTTTCAAACCAGCAAAAGTTGCATTACAAGCAAAGAAAACAGTATTACTAACAATTTGAAATATTAAGGCCTAGAATAGCTGTGAATAATGAAGTGGCAGAAAATAGCACTTAATTTTTCAGGTTCCACGGTGAATCATTGTTTAGAAATAAAATAAAAAAACCCAACAGCGAATAAATCAGTTTATGATAAAGATAGTACATTTTGAGCTGAGAAAAAAAAAATGACTTTAAAAAAAACCGGTGTAATGGGGCAGAGGCATCTATTGTGTAAATGGGAACTCAGCTGCTCTCTGCTTTCCTCTTCAGACATGTTTCCATCGTATTTCAAAGTAATGAAAAAACACTATGATACAGAGAGGACTAGGGTATGTACTGCCAACTCAGCAGCTATAGAGATGGGTGTTTCTGCTCCTGAATCTTACCACTGTAAACCTACAGCTGAAAAATTATTTACTATAATGGAGGAATACCCTGAAAAGAAAAAAAAAGGCAAAGTTTTTTAAAGTTTAACTATTTTAATCTTTTTTAATTGCCTCAGAAACTGATCTAACTGTAGTTTAGACATTCTAGTCTTATGCTATGGATAAATGAAAGGATTTGCCAATTTGCTATTGAATAGTGAGTGGAAAGAAGTGTTCTGGCTAACTTCTAGTAAAATGATACTAGAGGTTTTTTGATGTTATTAAAGACAGATGCAATAGTGTATAACTGGAAAGGCTGTTTAGAATTAAAGTTTGACATTTTTCAAAGCCTTCTAATTATTTAGACAATTTTGAAGATTCTAAACAGGCTTTTTTATGATCAGAGAGGATATGGATTCAGGATGTTCCAAATATGCAGACAATCCTTCAGATGGCAGATCTTTATCGATTTTATCACACTCGCAAATGGGACACTAGATAAAAAGTGGTGATCTCATATCAGTCTATTTCAATATAATACACAATATGATTCAGAATATTTCTTATATGATTTCCTTAGAAACTGTAT
The DNA here is from genome assembly GCF_003031625.1 of Empidonax traillii. Classification (NCBI taxonomy): domain Eukaryota; kingdom Metazoa; phylum Chordata; class Aves; order Passeriformes; family Tyrannidae; genus Empidonax; species Empidonax traillii. Next base: position 145,435 of record NW_020955616.1, on the reverse strand, counting down.
CAGAGTAGAAGGTTGGAAGAATATAGAATTGGAACACTGTAAAGTTTGCTTCTACATCTTAAATAAAGAAATTCTCTAAGGATCATGTCATTGAATATGAAGATCTGTTTGAATTTTTTTTTTTTTTTTTGCAACCAGGAGTACATAAGAAATTAGTTATTTAAAAATAAGCATGAAAGTGTTCATATCTGAAATTGGCATGAGCTCATTACAATACAATGTAGATCATACTTTCAAATAACTTTCAAAGCACTGAAATTTCTTCATAAATACTCATGAAAGAATTTCTAAACACAATCAAAACCTAATACCCCAACTCTAACATCTGAGGCAGTGAAGAATTCAGTGAAAAAGTACTTAGTGGTTCCCATAGTCATGGAAGAATCAATAATATTAGAAAGTGTAATAGAAATTAACCCTTTTTATTTATCCGTATAGGTTCAATTTCAGTGTAAGCATTTACAAATGCATTGCCAAACCCATCTACAAGAGGAGCCCAAGAGAAGACCCAGGAAATTACAAGCCCATTAGTGTTACTTCTGTCCTTGGGAAAACAATGGAATTAGTCCTCCTAGAAACTAATACTCTCCAAATGAAGCAGGTGACCGGGAAAAATCAGCACAGATTTACAAGAGGTGAATCATACAGGAATAACCTGAATGCCTTCTACAACAACATAACATCTTCTGTCGACATGGGGAGAGCAGTGGATGTTGTTTGCCTGGACTTCAGCAAAACGTTTGACTCTGTTTCCCACAGCCTTCTCCTAGACAGGTGAGCAAGATACAGATTGGATGCATGATCTGTGAGATGTGTAGGAAACCGACTGACAGGCTGCACTCAGAGGGTGGTGATCGATGCTTTTTACTCCAACTGGCAGCCTGTTACAGGTAGGGTCCCTTAGGGATCGATACTGGGCTCCATGCTGTTCAACATCTTCACAAATGATCTGGATGATGGGAAAGCACCCTCACCAAGTTTGCTGCTGATGCCAAACTGGATGGTAAGGTGGACTTGTCAGAAGGCAGAGCCCTCTGTTAGAGAGAAGTAGACAAACAGGAAGAGCAGACCAGCAAGAACTGTAGGAAATCTAACAGAGGGAAGTGCAAGGTACCAGTACCTAAAGGGTGGCCACAAAGAGGATAGAGGTCTCTCATCACAAGGATCTACACAGAGAAAACAAGTGGCAGTGGATACAAGTTGCACCTGTAGAGGTTTCACCTTGACATAAGAAAGAAATGTTTATATGTGAGACCAGTCAGGCAGTGTAACAATCTCTGCAGGGATGTAATAGACTTCTTATCACAGGAGGATTTTTCAATGGGACAGGGTGCTAGACCATCTCATTTAGGTTTCCTTTCCCATGAATGGCTGGGCCAGATAACCTTTTGAGTTCCCTTCCTGAAGACTATGACAGTCTGTTTCTTTAGTTGTCTTCTAAAAAGACCATGTCAAATTATTTCCAGTTATATTGCAGTTGACAGTATGTTTCTGTGAGAAACTGAAATACTGTTTTAATTAGAGGGTCAGATGAATATCTGAAGTAGTCACCCACTGAGTGAAGATTATATGTTTCTTCCTTCCTTTGTTTTGTGTTGAGCATTTAAAATTTATGTTCAGTATACAAAGAGGCTTTGGAGTTCAGAGTAAGTATTTAACATTAGATGCAAAATGAACTAAAACAGCTGCTAAAATACTTTTGTGACCTAATTTGGGGAACAAGTAGAATATTTTCACATTTTATGGTAGAGCAGACATATATACTGAGTCTAATATAACAAGTGAATTATTTTTATTAGCTTATCTGTAGTAATTCTATGTCACAAAATTCCTGGTCAAGGACACTGAATCTTATCATTCTGATCATGGTGGATGCTATAAATCATGAAATCTCATTGAGCTCAGTATGTTAGAAACCTGAATCTCTCCTGAGAGATAGATATTGCCTGGTAATATGAGCTTTTCATTAAGAATCAGAAATATCTGTGTTATGCCTTACCAAACTTCAGTGCAGCCTCCAATTAGCTAGTGTGGGAGCTATCATGAATCAAAAATGGAGCATTTGTCAACAATGCAGTGATGCTTTTAATTTTAGAATGTAATGGTATGTAGTAGTAGGAGCCTCATGTCCTCTGTTGGTCACTGTGTTTTTCCAAAACTTTAGATAAACTGGAAAGCATTCAGAGGAAGTCAAAAGAATGATAACAGAGTTAGAAAAGTTTAACTATGAGGAAAGGTTGAAGAGCTTACTGATACCACAGTGAGACTACTCTTTGTTATCTTTGAATGTTCATGGTGATTGAAGGAGGTCTCTGATGACTGGGAAAAAGCAGAACGGGAAGGCACAGTGACACAGTGAACAATACATCAGTCAGCCTCCCTTCAGTCTCAGAAGATTATGCAGATAGACCTCACAGAAACGGTTTTCAAGCATATGAAGGACAAAAATATGTTTGGGAACAGACAGCATAGATTAACCAAGGCCAAAGTATGCTTGACTGATTGCGTTCTATGATATTACTGACTCCTTGTATGGAGTAGAGGCAGTGGTGTATGCCATTTGCCTTGAATCAAGCAAGACCTTTGACACAGTCTCCCATAACAAACATGTAGCCTAGAAGACAAGATGTAGACTGGGTGAACTACAAACTGGATGAAAAACTGTGTGAATCTCCGGGCTTAATGGACCGTGGACAACAAATTGCAGTCTAACTGGCAGTGATATTCCTCAGAACTGTGATTTAAACCCAGATGGCAGCCGCTCCCCCCTGTGTTGAAATGCTGGAGAGAATCAGAAGAGTAAAAGAAAACTTGTGGATTGAGATAAAGACAACTAAATAGGCAAAGCAAAATCTGCACATACAAGCAAAGCAAAATAAGGAATTCATTCACCATCTCCCACGGGCAGGCAGGTGTTCAGCCATCTCTAGGAAAGCAGGGCTTCTTCACACCTCACGGTGACTTGGGAAGACAAATGCAATTACTCCAAATGTCCCTCCCTTTCTTCTCCTTCCCCCAACTTTAAATACTGAGCATGACACCATATGGTGTGGGAAAATCCCTTTGGTCATTTGGGGTCAGCTGTCCTGTCCGTGTCCCCTCCCATCTTCTTGTGCACCCCCAGCCTCCTTGCTAGTGCATTGGGGTGAGGAGTAAAACACCCCTTGACACTGTCTAAGCACTGCTCAGCAATAACTGAAACATCCCTGTGTTATCAGTGCTGTTTCCTGCATAAACCTAAAACATAAACCCATACCAGCTACAACAAAAAGAATTACCCCAGCCAAAAACAGTACAGTCAGGGCCCAGTACTGCAATTAATCCTATTTAATACTTTCATCAATGAACCAGGTGATGAAACCTTTAACAGTGCAAGTTTATGGATGATGCCAGAATGGCAGGGGGTGGGATGGAGGGCAACAATGAACAATACACTGAGGAAAAGTCTTGACATTTGGAGCAAACTTGACATCCTTTAGAAATGGACTCCTGATGGAGTTTAGCAAAGGCAAATGCAAAGTCCTGCATTTGAGACATATCAAATGCATGCAGCAATACAGACTGCTGAGATAGCAGCAGTGCACAAAAGGACCTTGGGGTGTTGGTGGACAGCAAATTGAATGTGAATCATCAGATTAGAGTGCAGCCAGCAGGTCAAAGCAGGTCAAAGTAAGTATTTATTCCCCTTTACCTGGCATTGTGAAGGCCACATCTGGTATATTGAGTCCAGTTTTGCATGGCCCAGTACTATAGTTCAGCAAAGAGGACTGAGTGACTGGAGCACATAAAGTATGAGGCTGAATGAACTAGATTTGTTTGGTCTAGAGAGGAGGAAGTTAAAGGGGGATTACATTTCTGTCTTTGGTGACCTAAAAGGGCCTTACAGAACCAGATTCTTGTAGGAGGTGAACAACAAAAGGATAAAAGGTATTGGCCACAGGTTGCAATAAGGAAAGTTGTAACTAAATATAAGGAACAAAATTTCAGGGTGAAAATTGTTAAGCACTAAATAGATTGTCAGAGATGTAAGGAAATTTTCATCCTTGGAAGTTTTCCTGAACAACCCAATATAACTTTGAGGTTTCCCTCTGCTATTAGCACTTCTATGGGAAGACAACTTGGTCAATATGTTTTTGCTTTTAAAAATAAAACCTGTTCTTCTTTAGGAGCAAAAGAGAGATTTTTGAGGTTCTTTTCAGAACTTCAGTTCTATGAATCTTTTAAGGCTCGGCCTACAAAAAGTAAAATGTGTTTCACAGCAGATAGATGTTGAGTTTTTTGATAAATATTGAAATTTATGCATGTGAATAAGGCATAAAGAATAAGGCTTTATCTGGAGCTCTGGAGTATTCGGGTGACTAAGAAAGGGAGTCACAAAAATCAGTATGTGGGTGCACACTGTGAAATGTAAACAAAACATAAACTTATACATGACAGGTGTATCAGTTTTTAAGTTTAAGGAATTCTTTGTCTGAACTTGTGATGTGGTCAGTTTCTGCTCACAGTAGGGATCTCTTCCAAGAGTTACATGGCTATGTAAAGATAACAAAGCATAGGTAGAAACTAGGCATTGAGGCGTTGTTCTCTCTCTGTTGGTTTGTGGGTTTTTTTTTTTTTGTTTTGTTTTGGTTTTTAAATGAGCTGCTCAATTGTTAGTACACTCAGCAAGGCTAGAGAAAATGTTGTGAGAATTAATGCCAAGTCAGCATTTCTTAAGTGCTTTGAAGATAAAAGGCAATATAAAGCACTAATTATCAGAACTAATTAGCATCACACCAAACATGACTCACTGACTGGTTTTTCAAGTCTTTAAAGAGTTGTCAAAGATCTTCTGGGGAGCTTGAAAATCTTCTTCTCACAGACAGAAAGTGAGAGCTGGACAGCACTGATGTAAAGTTAACGAACAGCTCTGGGTTATCTGACTCCAATCAGAGTAAATTCAGTGTCAGGTGAATCAGAGGTTGGCCTTTAATTTGGGACCATTCTCCAACCCATTTAGGTAATCATTAAACAAATGTAATGAGGCCAGACTCATAATTCATACAATTATATGAAATTAAATATTCTATTTTCCAGGATCTATACCTGGTGAGTCTGCTCAGTTGGTACAATTGGCTCCATATCTTCTACACACTGCCTCTGTTACTATAGACATACACACATGCTGAGGATATTTTTTCAAGTGGTAGTGTTGAACCTATTCTCATGCAAGTCCAGTTACGTGAGAGAGTCCTGTCTCTTTTTCATCCTACCTTTTTTATGCAGCTAAGGTAGGACACAACCTATCTTAATTTTGGGGCTGTTATCTGTGTATGAACTAGGTGTCTTAGTTCTAATTATATATCTTGAGCTAGTTATGATTGATAGCTATCCAGATCTGGAGATACATTCAGACGATGAAATGTGGGTATTCACCCCAGCTTGAGACCAATAGCTTTCTAGAGTCCATTGACTGGACCAATTATCTCTCTGGTAAAGTAATGGAAGCCCTCAAACTTCTCTTAAATGTAGACCGTCTACGTTGCAGAAACTTAGACCTGAGCAGGTTGAATACCACCTGTGTATATCAGGCAAGTTTATGCTAAGTGTCCCCATTGGCCTAATCAATTACAATTGGTCTGAACAAGCCTAACACACACGAGAAGAATTAATCCCTTCTCAAAATGTGAAGGACCGTAATGAGACAGAGAATTGTTATTGATGCCTCTTCTTACTGTTTTGCCAGAGTGTATGTCACGTGGTGTTACCTTTCCATGCACTAGAGTAGACACTGGAGCATTCGGGAAGAAGCAGCTGGTTGGCTTGAAAAGCATCCTTTCCCTGAGGGTTTCAAATTTATATCTCTAGAGAGTCAGACCAAACAGTGGATGGTCTGTTTTGAGAGCAGATGCTTTCCCTCTAGTTTCCCAAAGAGGTGTCAGCGATTGCAGCAAGAACTTCAAAGTTTATTGCACCATAAAAAGGTAATTGAGTTTCTTCCCAGGCAAACCATATAACCATTACATTGTCTTACAAGAAATGTCATTCCATTTTGTAAGGAACCTGATCCATCATTTATTACTGGGCAGGTGTTTTTATCAATTAGCTATTCCCCGATGTAACATTTGATAGCTTGCCACTTCCACTGACCTATTTCAAAAGACAGGAATTGCCACACCTGCATTTTGTGCCTGCACCTAGCTTTCATTGCCTTGGAGACTCTGTCATGGACAAAGGCAGAGGAGAGCTTCAGTGCTGGTCGCAGTCAGGCTTGTGCCAAATCTAGCCTAAACCTGGCTGTTTGAGACTGTTGCTTTTATAGGCACACATTTAAATTCAGAACACGTGGGGAACATGCAGGGTTTAAACAGCTGTGCAGAAACTGAGGGACTGAGGGAAGATTATGAGAATATCAGATTTGAATTTATATGTCCAAGTATATATGTAACTGCTTTTGAGGCCTCTGCCCAGTATGTTATTGTAACTACTAAAAATAATTCATGACATCTGTCTGCAGGCACAGTTTTAAATTACAGCTGCTTCTCATTCATAAACTTTCACGTCTGTGTGTGTGTGTGTTCGGGATAAATACATTCTTCAAACCTTTATTGATTTCTGGGACAAACAGATCTGACAATAAAGGGAGGCAGAGCTGCTAACTTCTGCAAGCGTCCAAGATTTAGTGTACTTCTTATAATCCCTGAGAGTGTGAAAAGACCACCCTTAGCCTATTAATTATCAGAATGAACACATAAGATATAAATGAAAAATCACAGATTCACAGAAAAGGTCATATTGAGAGGGATCGCAGTGTGTCATCTGGTCCAACCTCCCAGCTCAAGCAGGGTTATTCTAGAGCACAAAATATAAAACTTTAGATATAAATCAAAACATGTATTTTCTTAGAAATACATTTCCTTTTTTTTTTTGCAGAAAAGTAAAACTTTGGGCATTTTTTCCAAAGGAAAAAAAGTGGAACTACTGTAATAGGCAAAGCTCACAGAACAGCTTACAATGTTAAGACTGTACAGGCTTTTACAGTAATACTGTGCCAGCAAAGGCTGTAGCCAATAAGCACCTTAGCTGTTTAAAGTTAGAGGTCTTAGATGCTTTTAGGCATCTGTGTGTGTAAGTGGTGTACAAGAAAGCCGAGCTAGTGGCCTGGACATCACGTGCTCTGAAAAGAAGGAATTTGGAGCTTCAGAATAGGAACCAATGTATCTGGCTCCGTGGAGCATGCTACTAGAGAGTAGAAGGCATTTAGAAATTACAGTTCAGAAACGTATCCGAATTCCACCTTTTTCTGGTGCCTTGCACAGGCTGCATGGAAATGTCTTCTAATGCTGCAAGTGTGCTGGCTTGAATTCCATGTAAAAGACAGTGTGTATATCACAGTGTACTGTGCAGGACCAGGAACTGGACTTGATAATCCGTGAGGGTCCCTACCAATTCAGGATATTCTATGATATCTAATTCTTCTTCTAACAGTCAAGTAAAAGTCTTATTCTATTTATAAGGAGATGTAGTCTTAATTATTTTACTCTGTTATCTTTTTACCCATGATTTCGGATGATATTCAAGGCCAGCTGAAACAGGAAAATTTGAGTTGGATGTATTCATCTAATTAGTGTCTTTTAATATGTGGCAAAATACATATATTAGTTTTGGAATGGCAACCAAAATGAAAACCAAATGCCACAGTGCCAGCTTTGTTGTCACAGTTTCACAGTTTCTATAACCCAAGCACAAACATTCATGTTCTTGCTGACGAGATGCTGGGATTCTTGGTTTTCAGAGCTTTTTTGTTTGGTTGGTTTTGTGTTTGTTTTGGGAGGGGTTGCATTTTATGATACTGTTTTATTGTAGTTTTGAGCATACATGCCATATCCAAGAGGCTAATCAAAGAAGGATAAGTGCAGAAGACATTTAATTTACACAATTTCTGATGGTCCAAGTGTTAATCCAGATTCCTGACAGGCTTTTCTGGGAACTGTCTGGATCTGCGTCATATTCCAATTCGGGATGCTGTTGGAACTTGAACAAGAATAAAATATCTGTTGAAAAAACTGAAAGGTAAATAAACTACTTGAAAGTATAAAACATAAAGTGCTGCAAGGAAGGGATGGGTGGAAGGATCCTCCTATTGTCAGTGAGGCTGCAAAAGCTCATTAAGAAGTGTAACATTTAGGGGCAAAAATCACAATGTTAAAGGATTGTTCATTAGTCACTTGTTTTGAAATGGAAAGTGCTGTGTAGTATGAATGGCTGCAGTTGTCAGATGTGACCTCTTATTTTATCAGGAAGTGATAACAGGGACTGACCTTATAGCAAAACAAAGCTCCTTTAAGTTGTATGGAACTGGACTGTTAAAGAATCAGTCAAAAAAACATCTATGTTATAAGCTAAAAAACAAGCTAGTTGAGATATGAAAGCTAACATGAATTTTCGATTGAGAATGAGCAATCCATTTACCTTTATTAAAGAAAGGTCAGATATGAAATGGGGTTGAATCTTACTGCAAAGACCTTATAGTACATATAATGTACTTTTATAAAGAGAAAATGAAGATATTTATTTTTGGAACATCACATTTCTGTTTCTTCAGTTTTCTAATTGGAAAATAGATCTCTTCGTCAAGAAATGCATAAGAGATGCTATATTGCAAATACATGTTTATATAATTACATATATGCAATGCATATAAATATCTACCACCAGAAAGGAAGGTGAGTCATTTAAATGCTAGTGTTATCACTTCAGAGCAAAGGTTTTAGGCATGTATGTCTTAAAGAATCATCATCGGATTTCACTATCTTAGCTGCTACTGCTGTCTCAAATTTCGTGTTCACTGACTCACTGATTCAAACCAAGAGTTCCTATTTCTGAGGAGTGACCTCAGTGTCGGGATGTGAGGAGGATGGTGGCAAAAAATGTTTCTTTTAAAGCTACATGATTTACGTGGCAGAAAATAATTCAGGATTTATTATGCTCCTGTGAAATCAATAAAAGAGTGATTTGGAACGTAGTAGACTGGTTAGGACCTTGGAAAGCAGAGACTAGTATTCCAGTTACTGAATTGCTTATGGATGCTAAATAGATATGGGCTAGTTCTTGGTGTTTATGCAAGTCTATTAGTCTTCTGAGCTGGGAGATGGTGCTGCTTAAAGACAACGTATTATTTCGTTCCCTGTTTCAGACTGAAGATAGAGGTGTGGAGAGATAACCTACTGTGATTTGAATTAATGTAGTTTGGAAAGTTAGCACTGAGCCCTGTTAGCAGTAGTGTAATCTCTTAAGATTTCTTAAAGTGAAGAAAGGCTGGCTCCGGTAACCAAGAAACTATAATTCAAGTGTGTTTTCAGATAGCCTTAAACTAACAGCTGAAGGTGGTAACCTCTTAAACCACTGAATTTTTTTCTGTAGGATTCTATATGTCAGTCAGCAAACTTTTACTGCATTATCAATAAAGATTAGCAAATGGTTAATCTCAAAGAGTACTGACAAAGACTTACTCAAACATCTCACCTAATCCAGATATTGGAAAATGATGTTTTTCTTTGGTTGTACAGCTCACGTATTGGGCTGTACAATCCCAATGAAAACTAAGTTTTTTCATACAGAAAAACTGTCTTCAGGTTTCACTTAATGTAATTGATACATTCATTACAGCTAGCTTGGCTGCCTTGGCACTACTGTATGCTAAGATCAATATACCTTCCTAAATAAAAATATTAACAAGTTCTGTGTCAGTTCTTCATAGGTTACAAAGAGGTAAATAATATGCATTGCAAAACAAGATAAAATACAGGTAATGGTATATGATAAGAAATTTCACCTTCATTATGATATATGTTTAAAAGTCAGTATTAAATACATAGCTACTAAATTTTTGTTTCTGAACATTATCAAATCAAAACATTTTGTAAAACAACATCGGTATCTCAGATATAAAAAAAAGCAAGAGCAAGACAAAAAAAAATTCTTTGCCAAAATTCCATCATCGGTCAGAACAGATTAATGCTGCTGGGTTAAGATTCCTATATTTTAATTAAAGCAAATGATATCAAAAAATTAAAAATGTATTGGTTATAAATAAAACAGTTTGCTAACTTTAGTGTTAACTTATTTAATAGAATGGATTGTATCCCTTCTTCTCCACCCTGCAGTTCTATTTACTTTCTATTTTTCCTTCCTTGCTTTGTGATTTTTTTCCTTTCCATCATTGTTTTTGTCATTTCATTTTCCCTTTTAGAGTCTATTTTTGGCAGTATATGTCTTCTTGCCAACCCCTCAACTCCAAGTGAGTTTTTTGAGAGTACTTTTTGGTGTAATTGAAATTTCTTAATGCAAGACTGTTGCCCGGTTTGCCATGTGAAGTCCTGACTTCATTGTTACTCAGTTCAGTTCTAAACTTCCAACGACCTTGGTATATGCAAAATCAGTTCCAATGTAAACAATACCATAGGCAAGCTAGAACACTGGGAAAGTACAGAATAAAACTTGTCTCTGAGAATAGCAATGAATGAGTATGATCAGATAGCACTGGTAAGGAAAGGTGGAAGAAAAAATGCACAAGCTGAATAGAAAAGAGTGAAATACACATTTCTCGTTCTTTAAGTCAGTAGAAGGATATACAAAAAAATATGTTTAGTGCAACAATCAAAATTAATGTAGTTGTGAGAACTAGAGAGCAGCAATTTCAATAAAGAAATAAAATATTGTCACCTGTCCTGACTGTGTCTCCTCTGAGCCTCCCATGCACCCTCAACTCCCTCACCAGTGTGGCAGTATGAAAAGCAAAAAGGACCTTGGCTCTGTGTAAACACTGCTCAGCAGCAACAAAAGCATCTCTATATTATCAACCCTGTATTCAGCATAAATCCAAAACACAGCCCCATACCAGCCACTGTGAAGAAAACCAAATCTACCCCAGCTGAAACCAGCACAAATTCCTAAAGAGATACTTAGTTAAATATTTCATGTATTTCATACAGAGCTATAAAACCAAAAAAGACAGAAAGTCTGTCAAGTTGCAAGAAAGTTTGACCTGCTTCAGTTTGCATTCATGAGAATGATGAAAACCTTACATAACTTAATGTTATGTAAAAACCAAAATTTTCCCCTCCTTAGTACTTACTTTTTAATTGTGTGTTTCTGATAACTGGTGTTCTACAAGATGCTACTTCTGACTGAAATACTACCTAAAATGGGTCTTTTACTATTAGTATATTTTTTTGATTTTTAATGTGAAATTAGTTTTTCATTTCTATTGCCTGTCTTTTCATCAGTCTCACTCTTCATACTTTCTCACATTCAAATAAGCCTCAACAAATCTTATGCACATGTTAACAAAAATTGTTGACACATACCGGAATACAGTAGATGTTTTCATTTATTTTCACTTACTTACCTATGTTATGAGTGGAACTAGTTCGTAATGTTATCATGAGTAAGACTCAGATATCTTGTCTTCTGCAGTTTCAAAGATTTAGTTTATTTTAAAATTAATACTTTTGTTTCCTCCCAGTTTGTGGGAAGTTGACGTATTATGATAGTTTTGTTCTTTTCATGGATAATAGAAAAATAAAGCATGTGTGCAGAACTTCAGCAGAACTCTAAAGAAACACCCATGAATAAGATAAAACTGTGAGGAATTAAAGTGCCTGGAAAGCACTTGTATTCAATTTTTTTTTTTTTTCTAATTCTATTTTACTATATATGCAGTTAAGAAGCCCATTCACAGGAATGGGACAAATTGAACTATTAGTAGTTAACACAGTCCCAAATTTTTTAGTAATACAGCAGAATACATTTGATCTTGCCTAATACTGCTCATTTTATTTACACAGGTAATACGAAGAAAATTATTAGGAAAAGATATATTTACTGCCAAGGATTTTTTCATGAATTCACTGTAATTACTACTCTTCAGTTTCAACTGTTTTTCCTAATCATGCTTGCAAATGGAGATATGCTCAGTTAGTTACCACTTAGTGGGCTTTTTCCTTAACACAAGAAATTACCTAGGCAGGTTTTGAGTTTGCATGGCCTTGAGTGAGGGATGGGGGGGGGGGGGAATCTTACTGTCATTTCCCAGGGCATTATATGAAAGGTGCCTGTACAGTAGCTACTAGTTTTCAAATTATTAATTTCCTTTATTTCTATCGCTTCCCAATTTTCATCTTCTTAACATTTATTAACAAGTTATCTGACTGCTTTTTGATGTCAATATTTTTCATCTGTACACCCTTTACTAACTGTGACTGTATAGTTGTCTTATTGTGTAGTGAATATGACTGAAGCGTCTGAGAAAAGAAATCTCTCTTGAACATTTTTATTTTTCACACAATAATTCCTAATTTTATATCTAGTTTTCTTTTTGCGTCTCCCCTAGAACCATTGCTGTTTTTCTGTTTCCTCTCTTCCTCAATAAAGTTTGCAGATGCCAGTATATTGCAGCAGCAGAATGAGAAGAAAAATGGTCTAATAAGGCTACTGTTCTGCTATTTAAGACTGATACCTA